>NC_034412.1:62023253-62073088 GCF_002078875.1 Numida meleagris | reverse complement strand
AAGGAAAGGAAAGGAAAGGAAAGGAAAGGAAAGGAAAGGAAAGGAAAGGAAAAGTCACAACCTCAGTATTCATGGAGAATATTAGAAGAAATGTATTACTTTTCAGAGAAGGATGCAGCTTGGGAGGGAATGGGAATGAACCACAGTGAATCATTTTCACTCACTGAATATAGTACAGAAATGGTAGGGGGAGGAGAAGGGAGGAGTGTGAAGACATTTGGCTCTGTCATTCTCTAAAATAACATCTAAAACTTCTTAGGACTCCTTCAAAGGCTGCATGAAATGCTTAGTGTGGATATTCTTCCTGTGCAAACAATTAGTCAAAGGACAGCACACAGGAAAAAAAAACCACACAAAGACTGATTTAACAGTGGCAGGGAGTATTAAGATGACAAACTTTGGGAAATAACATCCAAGGTCTGGGTGTTCTGCTTAGAGAGAAGGATAGTACAAATCACCCTGTGAAATTACAAGACAGACAGACCAACACAATTCAAAGGTAACAGAGAAGTGCTGTGGTCAAGCACTTTCAAAGTGTGCAGGAAGGATTCTCCATCTTCTGTCAAGAAGAATTTAAAGGAAGACAATTCTCTCTATGCAGGTAAAGAGAATATTGGTGCCCCCACATAAACCCATATCAGTATAGATTTTTATATTCTGCATAGAATAGCAGTGGCTATGGAGCTACTGCATTGGCTTAAATATATTGGTACAAAATCACATCAACAAATTAAAGGTGGTACAAAATGTGGAATGGGCCTAAAAAGTACAAGCTAACTGACCATGACATAAGAGTAGAGAAATTTCTCTCCTAAAAAGCAGATGTCTTTTTTTAATGCAAGCTTACTATGCATGTCTTGCCTGGATCAATTTCTGTACAGTGAAAGCTAGCTATATTAAAGAAGAAATCTTTTTTGTTGTTATTTTTAAAAAATATTGTTTTTTATTTAAGAACTTTATGAGAGCATCTGAATAAAGTATGTGTTGGTAAAACTAACGTGGGTCATTCTGGAGAGAATATACCTTCAAGAAGATTCCTTAAAAAAGGAATCTGGCATGCTCTAAATTAGAGTTCCTTTCAAGACAATGAACTCTTTCTTTTTTCTTTTTCACAACCAGTGCTATGTGTAGGCCTGCATTGTGATGACATGCACAAACAGATGATGATGAAGATGGACAAGAACTGAAATTTGAAGGGATAAAAGTTATGAGAAGACCAGCCCATGGCCTAGGATTTCAATTATGAGTGTTCATACACTTCCCCAGTTCTGTGGTTCTTGGATGAAGAAATAAATGCAACTCTCTCTGGAGAGACAGCAGAAATTTCTGTAACATCAGTTAACAGTGTTTACCTACGTCCATTTTTCACTGACTCATCTCCATGCTGATCTGCTACAAGTACGCCTATGCTCAGGATGACAGCTTGGGAGGAAACAGATTCCTCTGCTTGCTCAACGTCTTAGTGACTTGCTAGGGCCAAATTCTCTAGCAGAGCTGGAAAACGTGCCATGAAGTATAACTCAATTTGTTTTTCTTTTCTTTCTTGGTCATAAAAAGGAGTCGTTCCCCCACACCACAGAATATGCAAGTTAGGACAGTGCTATGATTCAGACTGGATAGGTGGAAGAGAAAAGTAAGTGCTGGATGCAGTAGGCATGTTGGTCAACCCATCTAGAAGAAACCAAATGGAGAATGGTTTGCTACATTGAATGCACTCTACCCAGAGGAAGGGAAAGGAGAGATCCTCTTACTGCTCCTTACAAAATTGAAACAAAGAGCTCCAGAGAAGATCACACCAACCAAAAGCACCCTGATACCCCAGGCCAGAGCGCTCTGTTTCCTCCTCCTCCTCCCACACACTCATTTAATTTAAAATAACAAGACTTCCTGTCTTTCTTTTAAAAAATATCTACAAAGCATATACATACTGAGACAGGTAATTCTTTGTTGGAGAACAGCACCTGAAGTAGGAGCTTTTTGTATTTGACCTTAACATACACACACCTTCATGGGAACATCTTAAAAATTATAATATGGTATGAGGACCAGATGGTGAAGTTAGAAAGACAGATTAGAAAGAGGGTGCACACTTTTAATGATCTGTGTAATTAAACATTGGAACAATTTAGCAAAATTGCAGTGGATTTTCCATATGGTTTAACATGTTTTGTACTTAGACTGCTTCATGGTATCTTGCAATAAATTTGTAAACAAAGTTTGGTGACAGAGACTTTTGCCTCAACTCGCAGCAAGTGCAGAAAGAGATTTAAAATTATTACCAGGAAGCCTAATTAAAAAAATGTTATCATATCCAGGTAATCCTACCCACCCTTCATACAATACAGGGAGATTTCAAGCAATTTCCAAAAGGGCAGACTCAGTTAGAAAAAGAAGAAAAATAATATCCGTAAGAGTTTTACAATTAAAGCCAAAGATTCATTTCTGTTTGAAACAGATGGTCAGGCAAAGGCATTCTGGATAAATTAGCAAAAGCCTGTGCTTCAACTAACTAACAAATTGTCGATTTAATCTTCCATCTAGTTGCACAGGCTAACCTGTTTATTGTGTACAACAGATCAGGAAATATCTGCATTGCTTTAAAACATAAACACAGAACCAGTACAGATTGAGAATTGCAAACAATTATTATTTTTAATGGAAATAATGAAAATAATTTAAGATTGTAAGTGAAGAGAAAGACAAAAAAGACACACACAGTAACAGAAAAGAATAAGAGACCAACGGTTGAGGGAATCAGGAAAAACCTACCATGACTGGAATGAACAGGAGATACCTCAAGTATGACTGAGATCTCGCTGTGTAAGTAGTGCTGGATAATGCAGAACATTTGATATACATTAAAATGTAAGCCTTTCTTTAAAGTAAACTACGGAGCTACACAGTTACATTACTGGATTGATAAATCTTCATGGTAGCACTAGAAACATGCTTCCATACCTTGGAAAGGTTTCTTTCTCAGGAGACAGTGTGGAAGAGAGTTGTTGCCTCTCTGGGGATAAAAGCAATTGCTGGTGACATTACATCAACAGTGTTTCTTTCTTACATCTACCTAATCAAATAAATAGCCATTTTGGTTTATGCTGTTGCACCAGCATTGGTAATTCATGAAATACCCATTAAAGCCAGTAAATATCTCACCTAGATCTGTAAACAGCAGTATCTACAAAGTGTCAAACCAGCCCTATTTTTCATTATTAAAGCTGTCAATGTTTTCTGTCATTACGGATACCCTTGCAGTACAACTGTACTTTTGTTTCTACTTTCAGAAAGTACCAAGTGAAAAAATAATAAAAATAATGGATTTGGGGGAAATGATATCATGAGGTAATTACAGACTAAATTATGGAATTACAGAATAAATTATGGAATTAGAAGGTAGTTCTACAAATATATTTGATATTATCCTGGGGAAAATATAACTCATCTTCTATTCAACTGAAGATCTTAGGACACAAATTACTAAGTAGCCCTGAGTATTCCTCTACCCCTCACTCCTCCCACCTGAACTGTGGACACAGGTAGCAGTGTATTTCAGAATGTAATCTTCACTCCCTCAATCCTTTGGAATGACAAGGAGAGCATTCATTAGCTCTCTTAATCTCCAAATTCAGTATGTAGCAGCTACACAAAGCAATCAGGAGACTACCAGTAGTACCTGCATTCTGATTTAACTACCGCTGCTACAAAACTCAAGCAGAGCTCATCTGATGAAGTGTTTGAGCAATGCTGATCTTATGGTTTAAACATTAGGCTCCAATTCAGGACATCTGGGCTTTTGCCAGCCTTTGCCAATGACCTTCTCTGTCACCTTGGAACAACCTTTGTCTCATTTTCTGTAGGTAAAACAGGGACAGAAATAATACCCTGCACTGTGAACTGCAAGGGCAGATTTAGTAAATGTACAGCAAGTGCTCAAAACCAAGAGTACACACAGTGAAGGAAAACAGTGGAAGAAAAAAATAGCATATCACAGTAAGTGTTTGAGCGAGACAAAACAAGTTTCATCACTCAGCAATGATAAACCACCAGTCATACTCGGAACCAAGGAAATCAGAATGAAGATTTGTCCACAGTGATGGAAAGCAGCTATCTTATGGCACTGAATACTCACATCATCTTCAAAGTGTCCAGTTTCGACAGTGCAGCTGTTTGAACACTTGTCATGCATGCTACCTTGAAGCCTATCTGAGTAAATTTAATATATATGATTTAAATAAGTGTGAGTTAAACAGTGACTATTCCCATGAATCATGAAAAGAGAAAAAGTGAGTTTTGAAAAATTTACTCCTTTGAGGAGGATCTCTATATCTTCCCTGAATTATAGGCATGGCTGCTGTTAGGCTATTTGGGGATATAAGATATAATTAGTTCATTTGATATCCTCTCTATTTATACAGTTTCACCTTCCATTTTGCACAGAGGGATTTTGGAAAATGGCTACAGAAGTTGAAACAAAGAATAGAATTGCTGTGAGAAAATTTCAAAGTCCTTTTTTCAGGGAAGTTTCAAACAAATTTTTGATATAAATATATATATACATTTCCCAGTGTAAGAATAAAAAACACAAGGGGTAAGAGACACACTGAACAACAGAAGCATACAAGGAGCTCTGCAGCCCTTTCCCTGCCCAGGCTCCCCAGCTGGGAAGTGCCATCCTGAGACCAAAGCAGCAGGGGATGCTCTAGGCTCAGCGCTGCTAGCAGGGCAGGGTTTGAACATTACTGCTCCCATCCACCACGGGAGATTCAGGCTCTCTACACTCTTCGGTGCAGAATTGTTTTCCTATTTGAACCAAGCAATCAATGGGTTACTATAACCCTGATGGTGCAAACACAGCATACACCAAATTGCACTGGCAAAAGGCTTCTTGGAAGGCCTTCAATGTAGCAATTAGAAATAATCATGAAAAGGAAAAACTTTCATGGGAAGCAGTACTGGGTCCAGCCCACGCAAAATGACTGCAGACATGACATGCAGGTGACACAAAGGCTGGTGGAATTATATGCAGCAAGGGGGTCAGGGCAACCACAAAGTGATGAAAGTTACTTGATAAGTTTAGCAAACTTCATAAATTCAACAGAATGTGTTTTTTACTGAAGCCCCTAAACTGATGGACAGAATGAATGTAACAAGGAATGAAGGTGTACTAGGATGAATGGTTAGGGTGGTGAAAACCCTTAATTCAAGAGTCACAGAGGACATGCACTTCATCTGAGGCAGAGGTGTACTCCTTGCTTCTGAGGAGGTGATATATCTTCCTTCACATGGCTTGAATGAAACTAATACTGGAATGCTGTATTCACTTCTAACATTCATATTTTTGTACCAAAGAACTGGAGAAGGTGTGCAAAAAAGCCTCAGCTTCTATTCAAGAACTGGAGAAAGTGCCATACAATGCTTACACTACAAGGACTCCATCTGTTTGGCTTTTGAAAAAAAGTTAAAGATTGTATACGGATGTGTAATCAAAACAGGAAAACGCCAGGTGTCAAAGGACTATTTAGTCTTAGGAATAAAGACATCAAAAGGCAGCACACTGTAGCCAGATAAAAAAAAATCAAATTAGAAAGGAGTTATACATATTTTTAACTCAGATATTAAATGTTACAAGAAATTTACAATGGGAATTAATTGATCTTTCATATTTTTCTGCTTTAAATCAGAACTGGATGCTTTTTTTTTGAAGTTTACCCTAGTAACTTTTATCTTCCAATTAAACAGAATTTACTAGGTTTAAGTAATTAAATGGGAATTAAAGTACAGAAAACGGCAAGCGACCAAGCTTGCATCTTTAGCAAGACACTGCATTTAAGAAGTCTACTGTATAAGCCTGTGTACTTCTTGGGAGCAACCATGACAAATTTGAGAAAGACATGATTTTAGCTGGACTTTAAGGACTGCCTTCTACTACAAGTCCTCATGCTGGCCTTCGCAGGCATGGATAAGAAGGAAACAGATGTCAGTGATATCTCAATCTGTTGAATCTGCAATAGAGAAAATCTTCCACTGATTTTAATATAACCATGAGTTTGTGAAAGTGTGGAAGAAAGTGGTAGGAAAGAAAGTACAGAAACCAGAAAATGTACTGTTTCATTTAAACTTGCTTGTTATCTGGAGGATAACTATTGGAGCTTGGCATACTCACATGCTAAAAAGCGTAATGACTTCCATGTTAGTGACTTGCTAGCTTGACCTGTGAGAGGCTGAGGAGAGTGGTGGGAGTGGAAGCAGCATGACATGTTTCTCCTTCACAGAAACCCAGAGGAAGTTTGATGTAAACCAGGCACTTTTTGTTCCTGCACTGCTGTTCAACACAGGAGGGTGCCAAGCACATTTTCACATCTGATGTCGAAAGCAAAATTAATCATTTAGCCTTTTTCCTTTCAAAGAGAACTCAAAAAATCTAGTGGCAGTATGAATCTCAAAGAAATTGAGTTTAAAGAGAGCAGCTGCAAGTTCGTGAGGTGCTGAAGGCTGGGGCTGTGTGCTCCTTCCATGGCCCTGCAAGCCCTTCTTTATGGAGATTAACTTTTATTTCATTCCCGTGCCTATGATGGATACTCTTCTCTGCTGCCAGAACAGAGTGGAAAGGATTTCAATGTAATTTTCAAATCCTCAGTAGCTACACACACAGTAATATGAGATCAACTATTCTAGTATACTAGAAATTGGTCTGAATAAAAGATTGCTTAGTGATTACTTCAGAGCGTAGGAGATTTGGCAAAGATAAACAGCACTGTTCGAAAAGCTCCAACATTTTCCTTATCAAAATTAATTCTATTCTCTCCATCCAAAGTGATAAAATGTAATGAAATTTGCTAATGAAAACCCAAATAAATCTGGAACCAATCAATATAAAAAAAGGTATGCTGTCAGAAAAAGATTTAAGAGGGTTGCCCAAAGGAGAGAGATTACTAGTTACACCCTCAGCCTTGAAGTTTTGCCAGTATTCTGAGCTTTGAAAGTAGATTTTCTTAGGAAAAAAAAAAAACAGCAGGTGATGACAGGTGAAGTATTTCTTGAAGTATTTCTGTAATGATATTTTGTTTATCCACCCAAAATGTTCATTTTAAGCAACTTGCAAATTTTTCATTCCGTGTACAACACCAGTCACAGCTTAGTACTCTTTTCTTTTCTCACAGGGCCATGCTTTCCCTCCTTCTCTGGCCACCTTAAAAAACAAAAACATATATTTGTTGTCTAAAACAAATAAATTAGTCTACTGCATTGGATTTCAGCAAATATTGGATTCTGATACTAGTTATGGCCTTTTTCAAGCTGCATGTTAGATACTTTTAATGGGGAACCATTCCTGCTTTTAGGGTCATTTCACTATCTCTTGCATGTAGTTCTGTGCTAGATAATTTTAAGTAGCAGGAGCAAAGTTTCATTTAAAAGAATAATAATCATGGCCGTGTCAAGTAATTCTCAAAAGTGATCTTTTTAGACAAATCTAAGGAATGACAACAAACATCACGGCCTACAGCAATTTTAGGTGATTACATACTTGACTTTTACTGAGACTGATGTTTATGAGGAATTTTAAAAACATATTTTTTATTCTGTGTTGATATGACACTTCAGGACTCTATTCTCTACTCATTATGGAAATTCACAAGAACATTCATTAATCAGTTCTTTTACTTTGGTTGCAAGCTAAACTTTTATAATGTTGTCCTGATTATAACTCACACAAATGGAATTTATGAAATAGCTTATAACTGTATCATGGAATATACCTTTGTTGCAATACCCATTTAAATCCAAATACTTAATAAGAAATTCTTTCATGCTTTAAACTATAATATCTACTATTATTAACTCATTTGGCAGACATGAAAACAAGCATAACTTAGGGAAAGGAGATATATTTCTCTTTTCACACTGGCCTGCCTTTTACATAACCTCTTTGCTTCATCAAGACCTTAAAATACCTTCCACAGAAATGAAATGAAATACTTGATTTAGTACTTTGCTCTACAGGAATAGAACGCAGAAGTGAAGCTTGCATTACTTACCTGCTAAGTTAAATCTTATGCTCTTTTTTTTGTTCGAATGTGTATTCTCTGCCTTTTCTTGGAAACCAGAAAACAAGCAATTGAGAGCTAAAAAAGCAAAGCTATTGTTGTCCTAAGAATACAGTTCAATAAGGTGGTAGTCAACAGGTGAATTTCTGTGTATTTCTCTGAGCTAATGCTATATTTTGGAAAAGTGGACTTCACACCGATAGTACAGTTTATGATACACGAAACATGAAGTAAACTATATTTTATTTACTTTGTGGGTGAATATTCACGATTTAAAGCAAGATGACCAAGGGAGCCTGTAGTCAGCCTGTGAATGTTATATACTAAAAAAGATGAACCATTTTTTTCAGAACTCAGATATAATGCACAACAGTAGTCAGCAGAGATATAGTTCTTTGCTCACAGATCTCAATATCTGAAAAAAAAACCCAAAACCTACAGAGCATACTATACATTATTATTATTTTTCCTTATTCAGAGAATGACCAACTCTCAGTGACATTAGTGGTGGAAGTTGGTAGATCCAGCATCCCCATTTACACTCAAGAATGCCACTGGAAGGAATTCAGTATCTCATTATAGTTCAAGAATTCAGACATACCCATGTCTTTGGTCTAATTGCATTCTGGAAGCTACTCTTTGCCATCAACCAAATCTGATGCTACTTCAATTAAAATAAAATGTAATAGTGCATCAGTTCCTAGTTCCAAATGCAGCTGCCCAGTGTCTGACATCATATGTTCTAACTTTCACTGCTGTCTCACTTTGTGATGCAAAAAGCTAATGTTATTTGTATGAGTAAAAGGCAACTTTGAAACTGTGGATGGCTGTGTAAAAGCATTGAGAGCACACTGCTGAATATGCAGAGCAGTGAAAGAAAAAGAAAGAAGTTAATTCTTTGCAGCAAGAGCACAAAAACCTAAGTTTCAATGTTGTCTAGACAATACCTCAGATAACCCATTATGTACAATCCTGTATAGATGGAAGCATGAGTGGTCTTTCATCAGCTTGAAATCCAATCAGCATTCATTACTTCCAAGGAGAGAGACAGAAAGTTGCTGGGTTTAATGGCCTAATTCACTTTCCATACCAGCCACATGTCCCAGCAGATACAGAAACCTACTGGATGGCTTCAGACACTAATGACTCCATTAGTTACGATAACTCATCTTCCTTTCCTGAGCTTCACAACCTCATGGACCGTCCCTCACCTCCTACAAGATCCATACAAAAAGACTGCCATTTTAGATTTACTTACCGTTCATGGTACTTCCTTCCACTAGTCTTTACTTGTAGCCAGGATAGTCTCTTTCTCTCCAACTTTATGTGAAACTAAGTAACAACAACAGTAACAAAGAGCAAACGTAACAGTGGCTGATAAAATTATTGAAGCATTTGAAAAGCAATTCACAGTAAGATTGAGAAATCCTCAAAAGGACAAAACAAGTATTTTTCACATCTGCAGGATTGTGAAAAGAAATTTAGCATGAAATAATACATTTGGGGAGCACAGATTTTGAGGAAAGGCTTTTGTGCTTCTGTGTTTTTTTTCTTTTTCAGATTTTTCTTTCTTCCTTTATGCCCCGCATTTATGTTTTTCATTCTTGGGGGTGCTTTGGTGTAGGGATTATTGTCCAGGATCACAGCTATCAACAACACATGGAAAAGAAGAAATATGCAGTTAGTTTCTTTTAAAAAAGACTGGGGAGATTTTGGAGTGTTGGACATGATTCAGATTTTAGTGTACAATGATTTTAGAAATGTTTTCATTTTTCAACTGTAGTCAATTTACATGAATGTAATTTCTGATTCAAATGAGATGTAGTTGGAAAGCATGCTCATTTTAAATTTTACCAAACTATGTTACAGCTATTTAGCAAAAGAATAATCTATTTTACATAATTCATCTTGAAACTTGAATGTGTATATGTATTGTATCAATTATCACAGATCACCAAGAATATACAATCTGTACATCCATTAATCATCCTCACAGACATACTGGAAGGGGGCAAAGGTGAAGGAGGTCTTAAATCATACACATATTGGAAGAAGAAATTCTGCTTCAGAAGGTAAATGTCATAAAATCATCCTTGAAACAATAATAATAATAGAAAGCTGAGGTTTTTTTTTTAATAAACAAGGACAGAATTGTTATTTTTGATGCAAAAAAAGAGACAGACTACTTTTCTGAATGCCATAAAAATAAACTATTTTAATAGCCACATAAATAAAAAGTTTAAAGTAGAATTTTCCCCCAAAACACAAAGATGGCCTAGCTTCTGTACAGAAACTGAGCAATATTCACGTGACTACTTAATTAAATAATCACTTTGTTACATTCAAAATAATTGGAGGCAAATACATACTGAAATGATGTACCTGAATCATTCTCCTCTCTCATCCTAGCAGTGTCTACAGTATTTTCTTGTTTTACAGTACTCTGAGGATGTGGATCTGTTGAATAAAACTCTGAATGACTGAGTGAAAATAAAATTAAAAATCAAAGGAAAAAAATAAACAACCTTATATCACCCACTAATTAAAGTTTTAATGGAAGAGAAAAAAGTATTGTGCTGTAAAATAAATTATGTCTTGCATGTACTGTAGTATAGGTATCTTAAAGTGTTTAAATATTACATTCACTTTGGTGATGTGCTTTTGTCTATGCCTATAATAAATTATACATGGCATGTGCGAGTTAATCGTGTGTGCTGATAACAGCCCTCTGGTTTTACAACAATTGAGGAAAGTTTAGCACATTTAGGGAATTTAAAAAGTATTTCTTGTTTATCTAAAAGAGACACAGTCTAATTCAAAGCAGCTTTCCTCCTATTGTGTTCCTCTCCCCAACACCCCAAAAAAGTTGGCTTCAATTTTTGCTGTGTTTTATCAAAAAACATCACAGGCTGGTGGCTAGCACTCTCAGACCTACAGAAGTTCTCAAGCTTTGTTTTTCCTTTCTCTCTATGAATCATCTGCCTCTCCAGACTCTCAAAAAATTCTAACTAATTCAGGCAAGGAACAATCATCTGTCCATCAAAAATGGGCTTTCTGAAGTTACTAGTAATTGTATTCTTATCTGGAATGTAGCTGTGATGGGAGAGCACCTCTCTTTCTGTAGAGGAGAAAGTCTGTCATGTGGATGTTTATGTACATTCGAGGCAGAGTGTCAAGATAGCTCATCCTAGCAAAATTTGAGAACAAATTAAAAGATGACAGCTTTCCTCCATAGTGCAGAGCAGGCGTTTCTGGTATATTGTCTCAGAAGTTCAAGGAATTTGGGCCAAGCTGGCTTAGACTTGGCAAAAACTAGCATGCTCAAAGTCTATCCACCAGCAAGACGTGATCGGCAATGTAATGATGGCCCTTTTTTCCGATTTGCTTTTTTCTTGTTCTTGTTCTTCTTTTGCTTATTAGCACCTTTACTTTTATCTGACTTCTTCTTCTTTTCATCCTCCTTAAACCACGGACCCCAGACTCCTCCATTCAGCTTTGGGTTACTCCGTGGGTCCTTAGGCGGGTACCGAACAGGAACCGCAGTCTTATTGAACTGTGAAAGCCTCCTCAACAGCTGTTTCACTACATCAGGATATTTTGCAGAGAGGTCCACCCGTTCATATGGATCAGCGGTTATGTTGAAAAGCCACACGGTTTTGCCAGCTGACCAAGAAACACGTTCATTATGCCAGCGGTTGGGGCCCATGTTACTGAAGGCCTGTGGAGGAACCCAGTCGCTATATCCCGGATTTCCTGTCAGTAGTTTCCAATGATTCACTCTGATGGCAGATTGAATTGCAGTGTTCCAGATTCCATATCCAGCTGCCCAAGACCCATTTTTGGCTTTAGTGTAAATTGGGTCAATGTTGTGTAAGATGTCTACCCGTGGAGAACGTCTGCCTTCGCTAATGGTTTCCCATATATCATACCCATCTAGCTGGATATCTTCGTCAATCTGTCCTTCGGCCAGTGTGATCAAAGTGGGAAACCAGTCTGTGATGTGCACAAGCTCCTTACACACAGACCCTTTGTTTTTCAGAAGGGGACTATGGACAAACCCAACAGCACGGATACCTCCTTCCCAGTATGTCCCTTTGCTCCCTCGGAGAGGCCAGTTACTTCCTCCAGCCATTGGCTGCCCACCATTATCTGAAGAATATATGATAATGCTATTGTCATAGTAACCATATTTCTTTAAAGCAAGGGTTACATTGTTTATGGCTTCATCCAAACAAGCTAGCATCGCAGCATATCGTCGCCTGTTTATGTTATTTATGGATCGATAATGTTCAAAATACTTGCCTGGTGCCTGAAGAGGCGAATGAACAGCTTGGTAAGCAATATATAAGAATATAGGTTTCCTGGGATTGTGAGAAGCTAAGATTTGTTGTACTTTTTGCGTGTACATCTGTGTTGAGTAGATGCCATTGTCATGATCCCAAGCTGCATTATCATTCTCGTACAGGTCATAGCCACATATTCCAGGGCTGTCACATTTGAAGTGAGTGTAATAGTCGCCGCTGCCTAAGAGTGAGCCAAAGAAAGTGTCAAATCCTCTCTGTGTGGGCATGCATTCTCTGCGATAAAACCCCAAGTGCCATTTGCCAACCATGTGTGTTGAATAACCAACCTCCTTCAGCTTCTGAGGTAGTGTGACGTTATCCAGAGGTAGGCAGTTGGGCTGCGTTGGCCGTATAATGGAGTGCTGAAGGCCGGTGTGTATCTGGTACCTGGGGGCAGGCAGGAGACAGACATTTGCATCAGGCAGGGAGAAAAGGAAACACTTAGGCCCTTACCCATGGACACCCAAGTGTATAACTGATAGAAAAAATTCTTAAGCATGAAGCAATTTTTTTGTGAAATATTTCAGGGTGCATATGTCAAAAACTAACAAGGTTATACTGTTAAATCTGCTGAAACAGGAGAATGGCATCTGTTTTACTTCATGAGCATTTAAAAGAGTGGTTCCCCCTCTTTGGCCATTGGGCAACAATACTGAACAAGTAAGATGACACAGCACATCACACACTCCCCTCCCTTCTGGCCTCATTCTTAGCATTTTAATTTCCTTGTAGCTGTGAGCAATGTCAGAGAATCTCAGAGGCAACATTGTGCCTGCAAACCATTAGTTAAGCATTACTATTTTAAAGCTAGCAGTCAAACTCACAGACTTTTCCAGTATCCCTCATGTATAATACAAACCCTAGAAAGCAGAATGATTGCATCGTCTTTTTGAGCATGAATAAGTACCACAGCCCTGACTCAGGCACAGCTCTCACAGCATGTGCAACCCCGAAGCCCCAGTGATCAGATTTCTGGTGATCCATCATGCAATGTGCATATGGACCATGATTTAGCAGAGATATTGCTAATATTATAACAACTGAGTCAGTCATCAGCATGCACATGATGGGGCCTGGCTCTGCTCTCCTTGGAGCTTGGAACACCTACAGTCCCATGCTCTGGCATTTACCTCCTAAGGAAGAGGCGCAAGCATGTGTAGATGGTGAGTTAGGGTTGCCCTAACTAGAAGGCAATTTACAGTGAAAGAGGTTTATGAGAAATCACTGAGAAGAAAGTGATAATTTCATCATGGATCTTTTGTTCAGCACTTGTTTTCTGTCTATGCCTAACATTTCTCTGAAATGTATCCTGTCAGAAACTGAGTTAGTCAAAATATCTACATATACAGGAGCACTGACATCTTGAGATACTTTTTTTTCCTCCACAGAAAGCTTTCTCATATCATCATTTCACAACGATTATAAAAAAATATCTGGATGAATACTATTTTTACAGTACCCCATGATTTGATAAACATGTTTACAGTATATACCTATACTACACTTGGAACATGCAACAGCAGTATAATTTAAAGGATAGGATAATAAATCCTGCAGTACAGTCTATGAGAAAAGAGTATGTATAGTATCCATAACATTATAAAATAATTCAGCATGGGCAGTAGTTACAAAAATTAAGCACGTCAGTTTATATCACTTAGATGCTAAAAGTAAAATGTATCAGCACACTGTAAACCAAAGGAAGCTTCTGCCTGATTGCAAGAATACATGAAATTCTCAGCCATGAGTAAAACTGCTAGATGCCTTGTTAGTGTGAATCTTCCTCAAAAATACTTTATTATTTTGTGGTAATAGGACTTGGGACTTCCTGACACATTCTGCTAATATTGCCAATCTGATTGGCCTTCTGAGCTATCTACTAAATTAAAAACATTAGGCTCTGCCTGCCGATAAACTTAGTCTGCTTCTATATGATGTCTGCGTGGACAACATCTTGGTATGGAAACATAGATGTCCTTAATGCCTCCTGATCTGTAATAATTGAGTTAACTTCCATTTTATTCTTGGACTTATGTTATTTTCACAGAACCAGAAGCTGTAGTCCAACTAAATAATTGCAGAAGCTTAGGTGTCACTCTTTTCTGCTTTAAGTGGGCCTGTGCACAGCACTGCTTCTCTTTGTCTCTCTGGAACTTTTTCAGGGCATTGTTTCTATCTGTAACTAGTTTGTGCATCTGGAGCCCTGCCATCCAATTGTCCCAAAATTCACAGACTGGTGCTGAGACAGGAAAGACTGAAGCAGTTACAGTGTACTCCCAAAACTATGCGTTTCTGGGCTTTACACTTTACTTCCATGAAAGAAATGCCATGTATACACAAATATCCACATCATTTTCATGATTTGAGTATTGCATTTTTCTTTCAGAACAGGTAAACTACAAGGAAACAACACTAACTAATGGAAGTGCCCCATATTTCAGTTCACTTTCTTTGAGAGCCCTCAGGGGACAATGCTCAGAAGACATTTAATTTCCTTCCCCTTCTCTCTCCCTCTGCCTTGTTCAATTCTTTCAGGACATTCCTCTCATTTGATCTGACTGAAGTTCCCACTCTGCTATTCTAGTGCACAGTTCCTGCCTTCTTGATCCCTGCCAGACTAAAGGAGATCACCACCCAGCCCCAGTTGGGCAGTTTCTCCCGCTACACTCATTTTGCTGGAAATCAGAATTTTCTTTACAGTGATGTTGGTGCAATAGAGACTCCACTACCTTTCTCGTTGACATAGAAGTGGAATGTGAGGGGAATGGGCAACAGCACAGCACACTGCAAAGTAAGCTGCTTCTTGACAAAGCTTACACAGCAAGTATGAAACTCATACAAAGTTAATTCACATAAAAAATTCATAACTAACATGTAGATTTCCCAGCCAGGGCTTTTCAATTATATATCCAAGCATAAAATTCCTATACTAGTTATCTGACAAATACTGAACCAAAAAATATCAAGAATTAGCCTCAGTTATTACACATTATTCTGAGTTATTATACATTATTCTTAGTAAAATATCTGAAATACAGCAGTGCATCCTGTTGCAGAAAGTTATTCAATACGCTGGTTATAATACACGTAGAAACAGTCTTGCTCAAATTCTGCTCTGCTTTCATGTACTTTTGGTATGTTTCCCATATGTATATGTGTCTGGTATTTATGATGCAGACATGCTTCTGGATATTTTTACACGTACACATACAAATAGATACGTATATGTAAATTCACTTATGTAAATAATCACTCTTAAGTTAGAATATTTCAACTGCAGAAATGCATCAATGGAACAGCAACCCATAACTATCAGGATACTCTTCACTATCACAAAAGCGATCAGGATTTTCCCACTTTTCTGCACCACATGCCTTTCTAATAGATCCATTATGTGGCACTATTACTTTTTCAGTTAAAGGATTTTATTTTCAAAGGACTTTGAGATGTTTCATGAGAAAACAAAGCAATCTGAGCAAAAGACAGTGATTATATGGAAGTAAATGGCATAAGTAGCTAAAGGAAAAGTATTTCAACACTACTGTTTTGAAACTGTAATTAGACTGCACAAGGGAAGAAAAAAATGAGCATGGCAAAACATAAAGGAAGTAAGAGGCACATGCTGATTTTGGGAGAGTCCTCTAGACTCTAGCGTATGAGCTCACTAACTGCCAAGAAATTTATGTGAAATACATTCTGTAGATTTCATAGTTGTCTACCACAAACTTGCTAATTCTTCAGATTGCAGTGGTACAATTTAATCCCAAACATAGAAAGCAATTTATGATAAGGAATAGTCTAGAGCTCCTTATGGTAATAACATTAGTAACCAGGTCAATATAAATAATAAATAATTTAATAATAATAATAATAAATATAAATGCTGATGGGCTGCACAAAGTAACTGCACTGTTTTTCAGACTTTGACCTTCATGGACAGTATTTACGTAAAGGTAAAAGAGTGATAGTATTCTGTTCAGGACTTGTGAATTCTTCATACGTACATACTGTCCTTTCTTCCACCCAACTCCTCAAAGATTCTAGACCATGGCTGTACCAATTAGATATCTGAAATTTGAAAAATGCCTTCTGTTCTTGCACAGATAAAAAGAAAATAAGTAAAATTTATTTGAAATGTTCAGCTAATAACATACCTATTGAAAATTACAAAAAGATTTTTTTTATCATTCCTCGCCACTTGACAATGGCTCTGCATAGCAGATTTCGTATTGTCATTTTGATTCTATTGGTGTGGAAGTTGTTCAGATGTTCACAGTAAAAGCACTGCACTAACTGTTCCAGCTAAGGCAGCTGCATAGTGCTAGCTGACTGTTCGCTCTATTCACTTGCTTGTAGTGGAATCTTGAAAGCCACAGGCTCCCAGAGAGTGTATCTTGGTAAATTCATATGACCTTTGGTTCTTGAATGCTGAGAGAAATATTTTGGAGGTTTCTTAAATTAAATCAACAAACAAGCAAATCCTTCATCCTGAGTTCGATACTACTTTCCAATATGATTTCCCTTCCTGTCTCAATCTACAAGGACACACAGCTAAGCCAGTGGCTTCTATATTACTCCCACTCTATCTCTCAAGGTGCAGTGACCATTAAGTTGTTAAAGGTCAACTGTACACTCAGGTGCTGGAATCTTTGTGGATATAAATCCCCATGGAGACACTAAAGTCAATTTGACCTGAACTTGAGGAATGCATTATCATTTAGAGGTTTAATTTCCCATTTCTGATGTCCTTAGTAATGCTAAATTACGTTTCCACTTATCATCTGAAGAACAAACCAAAGTAAAGAAGTAGATCAATGATACTGATCTTTGTACGTTTTCACTGCTATTCAACTGAAGCAGGGAGCAAGACAGAAGGTCTGTAAGGGAAAGGAGTTCTGCTGGCATGTCTCACCTCATGGTGCTTATGGAGTCTTAAACATATGTTCAGCAAACCAGTTTTCTTTAAAAACATCTCCTTAAGTAGTTTTCTACTGAGTACTTTCCCCTTAACTTCATGGTAGGCTCTCCATCAAGAAAGAAGCTCAGATGTTTTTGATTTTGTAATACGAATGTAAAAAACTACTAACTGTAACCTTTCATAATTTTAAAATACTGCATTAACTGTCTTCAAACCAGGATTCTTTTAAGGCTCACTGAAGATAAACAAAGAAGCACGGCTTTAAGTTTCTAATTTCAGGGACTTTTGTTAGTATGTGGAAAATTTATCTTTATTACGTTTGCATATCTTAGGAAATGTTGAACAAGTTTTCTCAAATTTTAAAATAAATTACAGACTATGATTTAGAACAGATTATTTAAAAAAAAAAAACGAGAGTGGTAGTACTGAGGTATGCATGCTGCATTAACTAAAGGAATCATTATTGATCATTATGCACTTCCTTGCTAAAAACTACAAAACGCTGCAAGTAGACACCAGTCTATAAAGTACGAGGTTTAGCAACTGCTAAAGAACAGGCTGTGACATCTTACCTCTTACTGTTTGTATAACTATAGTTTGAAACACAGCTATTTCACACGAGTGAAGAATGCAGGAATCAGTGACATTGTTTTGGGTGGAGGCTCCCCCTCCTCAGAGGTCCAAGCTTGGGGGGAGAAAAAAACACCAACATCCCACAAATGATTAGAAGCAGGACTCAATGACCAGTGAGAGCAAATAAACATAATAAAGACCTCTTTATAGTGGACTAGGCTTTAGCATTCGGTTTACAAATGCTGATTTTCTGAAAAAGCTGTTACTTTGGGCAGCTGTTTTTACTCTTACTTAGCTCAAAGTTGGTTTGAGCTCTGTCAGGTACTTGTCAGCAAATCGGCAGCTGCGCAGAAGCCCTTCTGCTACCAGCCCTCCAGAGAGGATGGGGAAAAGCATGGCAGCAATGTGCAAACTTCCTGATCGGCTATTGACCAACATGAAAGAAACACTGAAATTTGATTTTGCATCCAAAATATTTGCCATAAAAGCTAAATGCTTCATATTGAATCTGCTCAAGTTTTAAAAACTCAGATTTCTTTGTTGAGAGACAAAGCAGGCAGTAGGTATCTCAGCATTCTTCATGAATGTCTGCTTTAGTCAAGACCAGGTTAACTAAAATCTGTCAGTCATACCCTTTCTTTTCAGTACTGATGTCTGCATCCAATTCCATGTTATATGTTTTCTAAATGCTACCACAGAAGTCTTGGATTTTTAGTAATGTACCTGGGTCTGTACCACAGATTTTAGTTTGTCTTTCAACAACAGCAGCTACTGCAGCAGTGTGGGAAAAATGATCTTTTTCTGTTGTGGGTTCCAGATACTTGATTCCAAAGTAAAGTTATAGCTAAGATTTCAGTTCAACATGTATTTTAAACATGAGTGTGATTTCAGTCAGATAGTTGTTTGAAACATGACCAAAGTAAGTAATCAAAGTTTGTCCCGTGAATATGAGTGATGCTATAGGTATGGAAATAACTTGCAAATCAGCCATGCAGCATTTTGACCTGGTTAAAATTCTGAATAGTACAGAGTGAAGGAAATGCCTTATACATGAGAACATGATCAGTCATAAAATCTGCCCACATGCTGAACAATAGAAATTAAGGATATAAAGGAAGAAATGATGTGTTGTCTTACGTTGCCTATTTTTCTCTCTGCTTACAGGCATGCCTGTGACATTCTGTAAATCTACAGTATTTTCCCAGTGGTTTGAACTAGGCATGAAATGGTTTTATTGACACAGGGAAATGTTACTGTAGCTGGTGGGTTGCTTCTCTGAGATGGCAGAAAGATCAAAGGGTTACCTCTAGAGTATGGAGACAGTTCTTCACTACTGATGAGCTATGGCTGGAGGGATCAGAGGAGCTGATCCAGAGCACCACGCCACAGACTGCCAACACTGGTTAATTTTCTAGAAATTTGAGGGTGGCAAAGACTATCCATTTTCCAAAATAAACATGATCCCTGTGATCCCCATGGGCCTGGTTCCCCATTGCTGAACTGATGGAATATGGAGCATAGGCTGGGGTGAGACCAGGGGGATGCAGCCACCTCACCTTTCCGCTTTGCTCTGACAAGAAGCCCAAGAAGGGCAGGGAAGCCAGAGTGACCTGAACACAATCCTCAGCCATGCAATGATTTATTAACAGACTAAGAATTTCACAGGTTTTTTGTTCAATTATCCTTTTCCAAGGAGCTACAGGCATTGAGGTATGCTTGTTTAACTGAATGGCATTTGGAACCTTAACCTCAGAATCAGTTGGAAATTCTGATTTCATGCAAGCCCTGACATTTGGTCATCTAAATAATGTCCTTACACAACTATTCTGCTTATACTGAGAACATATTTTTATCATCCGGCACCTAGAAATGCCACTCAGAGCTACATTAACAAAAATAAACATTTATCAATAGCAAGAATTAGAGAGACTTTGAGCGAGTACCTTGTGGTGGCTCAGCAGCCCCAGGACCCTGCTGCTTGAAAGCGGGAGAATCAACACAGAAAATGGTGCTCCTTGTGGCTTTGGATTCAGCTAATTTTGCATCTCGAGGATGTGCACCAGTGGTCCTGTCTTTTATCTTCCCCACCTCCCGCTGACACCACAGTCACCCCAGGAGGGAGGCAGAGCATGGGGAACAGCAGGAAGAAAACTCTTATCTCTAGGGTTGCTGGTTCTAAAGGAAAAATAGCTCACTACAGAACCAAGCTGGGAGATAAAAGAAACAGAGACCTTTACCTGCATTTCCTTCAGGTTAATCTCCCCGTTTGTAAGGGGGACTTTGTGCAGTGAAAAATAAAAATGGTGTAATGAAACTTAAGCAGAAGTTTCAACTTTAAATCAGCCCGTGTAATTAGTATTTTCATACATTAATTCCTATTTTTCACAAAACATTATTAAACTCTTATCATACCCACTGCTAACCTTCCCCATCACTGAGACAATTTTTCTGCTCAAGTGGGAGGACAAAAAGGAGAAAGGAGAATGTGGGAGTAAGAAGCAGCTGGAATGCATATGTGTATGTGCAGCTATTGTTTTCTTTGCAAGGGACTGCTGCAGCTGTGGAAACAGAGCACAGTGTTTTCAACTTTATCACTGAACGTTATTCATTTAGAAAAAAAAGAAAAAATGTGAGATTGCATAATCAACACTCTTGGTTTCATGTCTACATGTAAATGACATGAAAACAATTTGGCTAAATACTTTTTGCACACCAACCACCAATTCAGACATTTCCACCAAATTCTGTGCTCTCAGCAAAAACAGATTCCTTTGGATGTTACCCCTAATCAATGTTTTACAAGGAAAAGAACCACGCTGCTGTGAGCTTAGAGGTGTTCTGGAGCTGTACAACAAGAAAATGAAGGTCACAAAAGCAGGCTGTCCCCGTGTGTTTCTCTGAAGTTAAGGCAAGCAAATAGTAAAGGAAACCCCATTCATTAGTATGAGATGAAATTCTCAGACCTGCTCCAGTCCCTTCTGCAGGAAGGAAAACAGAAGAATATGGACATAAAGGGAGTCTATAAGCAATAAATTGCAGTGCAGAAGAATTCTCCCCTTGGGTACTACAATAAAATGGTCCACAGACTCTATTGCAAGCACTGCATGCAGCTGGAGCAAGACCAGCATGTCAGAATAGGGACACAGCAGTTGGCACTAGTCTCTGTGCTACAGCACATCACTCCTGAGCACTGAGAGTGTGTAAGTGGCCTTCATTTTACCCTACGTGTGCGCTGCTGCACTTCAAGAGCATACACCTCAGACACTATTAATATCCTGGACTAGGCATGTTTGCAGGTAGGGTAAATTTCAGTGACTCTTCAAAGCATTCTGCCTAAAAGAATACATATCTGATATCATAGGTGTCTTTACATGACTAGAACAAAAGCATTGCCATCTACCTGGCTGAAATATCTTATAGTTAAAAATCTCGAGGTTTAAACTTACAATTCTGTGACAGCTTAGGAAAGTATCAATCTAAATGTTGTACAATGACCTTGAATTGACAGCAAGGATGAGGACAGAATGACAAGATATAAAACAGAGGTTAATGACCACCATATCATTTTATATATCACTTGAGAGAGAGAATTGCTTATAATTAAAGAACATTATGAGACTGAAAAAAACAGGTTTATTCAAAGATTTAGAGACATCTAGAGTATTTTAGATATCTTCACACAACATCCAAATGGTGTGAAAGTCATCATTTCCTATTAGTGATCGAACAACTACATAAACATGGCATTTCTGAGTGTGACATTGGAGACTGTCAGACTTTCATTGCTTTATTAATCTTAAGTATATCATAGGCTAATAAGTTTCTTTCAAAACCTTAGATTAGGCTCCTTTTAGTATTTAGAATATTCCTATTATCCTGTTCTATGATATGTCTGAAGCTCAAGTGTCTTGAGGCAGCTATTATGGCAAAGAGAGATTGAGTTCTAGTCCCCTTAACCAATATGTAGCTAGTTAAACAGAAAAATCAATCCCATTAATTTCAACTGAAAATATTTTTTTGCTCAGCATCATCAACACACCAAAATGAGCCCCTGAATTAATGGATGAAACTCCTTTTCTATTGCAGAGATCGTGAATACTGATTAAGAATTATTCTTAGGTGATTTCTTACGTCATCTCAACTTCGCTATTCTATTTGTTCTGCCTAATGCACTGTCATATAACATCACAAAACACGTACATTTACATCAAAAGAAAAAGATTATCTTTTCTTTCATCTCCCTCTTACCACATGGCAATCCAACATGGCAGGTTATCCATCTAGAGCAATGAGATATACCTGAGCATTTATGTTGAGAGCTTAATTAACATTAATACTGTCAAATATATTGTGAAATGCTGAACTGTTATTCTAAAATGAAGAGTGTGCAGTCCACTTACTCCACTTCAGCAGTATTAAGTTTCACACTGACTGCAGTGCCTACCCAAGTACTTCATGTTCAAAATCTTTAACACCAGCTGCATTCTTGTCAGCAAGATAAAGATGCCTTCTGCTGTTGTCTCTACAGGTACACTGGGACAGACGCATGCCAGAAATGGTTTCATGCCATGCCAGAGCTTCTGCTAGAATTGAATTCATTTTCCAAGAAAAGATGCAGCCCTGACTGCATGAAGAGTTTTAACCAGATTGAACTGAAATGCTATTTGACTTTTCAAGAACACAGATAGTTTGCTGCAGTGATACTTACTGGCAACAGCACTGGCATTGAATCATTAGCAAAAAGAATAACCTTGACTTGCAAAAGAGGGCCAGGAGGCAAGAGACACACGCTTCCTTTTGGGTTCTGCACAGCATTAAGCCTGAGAACGGAAAATGAATTCTAATTCTTCTGTCCTTCTGATGCTTCCATATTAGTTCCTTAGTCTCCTGTGTTTCTCATCCCTTCAAGCAATGGTTGTACCATGTCCCTCGTACAATGCAGCAGAGGGACAGTAGCTGATATTCACAACGGACTTTTTAGTCTTCAGATGAAAACATGGTAGGATGCAAAGGAGCATCACCTTGATTCTAAGATCAGTTTGCAACAAGATTTTTTAAAACACAGCTCTTACAAACATCTACTTATTTAGAATGATTACTAGTAGTCATCAATACATTCAGTCACACACTGCTGGCTACCAAATGAAATCCTACTGCCTCACTTAATTCAGACTGTTGATACCGCTATTTCCTACTTTCCAACTCACTAATTCACTTGAGAAATACTGCATTAAGATTCTTCTTTCTTTTTTTTTTTTTTAAAGAACAGACAACAACATGCAAGTCCTTTTTTGCCTAAAGTAACGACTGGTGTTGAAGTCAGTGTGCACAGTTCCTGATGGAACTGTTAAGATAATGAAGTATGTTATCAATCTGGGTCCCAGATGAAAGTTTCCTGATTGACAACATAGGGAAGTGAAGCATCTTTGTTTATTCACACAGGAGATTCAACATGGAAATCACATGCTTTTTGCTGCCATTATCTGAACAAATGGATGTAGATGTAGGTGTGTTTCTGTAATAAGAAAGAAGGAGTGGGGAGCAGTGTTTCGGTGCTGTCAGTCATTTATGTGACAATTTTTAACTAACACAGAGATATTAAATACTGTATAATATGGCATAAAAAGGGACGTTAAATGCCTGTACTCAAAGCATGATTTCTTTCTTAAGGAATTTTCAGATTTCTGGGAATCAACAGAAGCATGAAGGCAAACTGAACTCTTTTTCCACATATTCTAGAACGCTGTGGTGATCTGTTTCTTTCTCTGCTAAGAGCTCCATATGCTGGGACTGAGAAGGAGCCAAACTTCAGCAAATACTATGCCCAGCTCATGGCAACCCTTCCCTTACAACAGAAGAAAGTACTAAAATGCCCCTAAGATTCAGCTTACACAGCTGCATCAGACAACACAGCATAAAGCTTGGAGCTTGGCACTTCATTGGGCTGTTTTCTGCTTATGTACCAAACAGATCCAAATTTCTATCCTTGTTTTTTTCCCCACTTTAGGAAAGGTTAGGGAAAATACAAGGCAAAGAAGAAGCTGGACTGAAACTGGGGGTTGCTGGCTACACATCCGATGGCTGCAAGGGTGTCAGGCTACGGGGTGCTACAAATTTCCCTCCCACCATCCAGCTACATCACTGAAAAGAACAAACTATGGTTAATGTGGGGCTGAGGTTAACAGCGCATCTGCGGTCTAAGCTTTCAAGCAACTGAATAATGAAGTGCTTTGGAAAAATTCTTCTTTATTTCCCTCCTATACTCTAAGGAACACAACAAGTAGCACTGTCTTGAATGTCACTGCTACACTCTCTAGTCCCTTCTAACAATCAGTAATTTCTCATTTATATTGCTCCTCTGTAACATCTTGCTCTACTGGTTGCATTGTGGAAGTATCCAAAAGTCTCACAGAAATTGAGGCTGCAGGGAGAAATGAGGCTGGGTAATAAAATGGAGTATTAGGTTGGATGGGAATGGAAACAGGTGCCTACACAGTGCAAGTCCAATAAAAATCCTGACACGACATCTCTTACATGTACAGCAATTACGCCTAAAAGCGGTCAAAGCATCTATATAATGATTCCTATGATATATTACTGTTTTAATGAAACTATGCCTTATTTAAGATGTTAGCAGGTAATTTTGATCCCAGACAAAATAATTCTAGAATGACTCATGTAAGGGAGTGACACTACCATAAATGAGGTGGAAGGTGGACATATACGAAGTTTTGGCAGTACGCATTCAGTACATTAAACACTAAATACAATCAATGCTGTCAGTGTTGCATGCTTGCCTTCTGTGGAGTTTTTTCCCCTTTGGATGAAAACATTGGTTTGATAGAGTTATATTAGCATTACATACCTTACAATAAGTGATTTCAGGACAGATACCATCTTGGAAACACAGACCACTTGTACTGAGGTAAGAGGCATACTCATCTATACGTATAAAATTCTTCAATATATTAAGAAAGAACTTCAAGGCAAACAGTAACTTGGCAGAAGGATTATTGGCCTGATTCACACAAGGAAGTCAAAGATTAAGTTTTCACTGACTTCAAAGGGCACTGGTTCAGAGCTCTAATTTTGGTCCTTTGGACCTAGCTGCAGTTCCCATACCCATACCCACAAGAACTCAAATGGTCAATACCAGATGGACGATTGTGTGTGATTCGTTTTATTCTACAGTCAAACCCAAAGATATTCATATACTCACATTTATCTCATTCAGCTGTATATCATTCTTATTCCTGAGTTCCCTATAACCTATCCATGTATATTATGCAAAAAGAGCAAGCATCAATTATTGTGTTGCAACATGACAATTGCATATATTGTCATGGCCCATGAATTTCCACCACTAACTTCAACAGCTGGCAAAATCAATGTAAGAAATCAAAATCAATTAAGAAAAACTGAAGTAATTTGTCATCTTTTGGAATGTGTGGCATTTACCCTCTCAAGGATTTCTTTGGAGTCATAAGAACCAAAATCCACTTAAAAATTAAAAATAAAAGGTAGAAGTAGTAGTTATTTTGGGAAATATCAGTTATTAAGGAGAGAGGAAAGCATATCCACCATTTAGCAAAGCATGTGTTTCACTGAATAACTATAGAGCTCTGACTCTAGAAAACCCCTTTGAACGGACAGATTTTCCACATCTTAGTCTCGTTCCTTAATTTCCTTAAATTAATTCCCTTAATTTCCTTAAATTCCATGTAGATAGAAGAGCTTTCTTGAATGGGATGGATTAAAATTCTTGCTGTTTTCTGAATTTATGCTTAAATGCACTTCCACTGTTTGCAACACCACGGGACTTTAGAAAACAGTCTGTGAATATGTTCACACCTAAGACACAAATATATGCCTAATGGGATTTTCAAAACCATGTCCCTAAATCTCCAAGAAAATAATGCAAGTTACTAAATACACAACTAAAAAGTTTACTGACTCCCAATCGGCATCACTAAGCTTCTAAGTAACTTTCTAAAATCTGGATCCTCAAGGTTTTTCTGGAACCCTTACAATGCCAGCCAGGACAACTGACTTTGTTAAGGCAAATACAAACTTAGGTATACTTCTGTGTGCATGGGTAAGTCCTTAGAAACAGCATGGCAGTTTTTAAACCAGGAAAAAATAGGTACACTGACCTATGGGCACTTAATTTGGCAAAGAGGATTGGTGAATTGTTCTCTGTTTTATTTTATAATGTTCTTGCCACAATAGAACTGTATTACAGTTAAGGAAACGTGAATCATATCATTACCTCCCCACTCTCTCTTCTTCTTTTTTTTTTCAAAAGGCCAACAGAAAGGGCACAGTTGGTTTTCTCAGTGTTTCCAAACCAAACCAATAATCTTCAAAGTAAAAGCAATTCCTACATATCTGATCTTCAACCTTAGGGCTTCTTGTGGGAGACAAGCGTCTGTTAAAAGAGAAGGTAAGACCACAACCCATCACTCCCTTCCAAGCACAATTAACCACATGGTACACTACACAACCAGTGGCAAATAACTTCTCATCAATGTCTTTTTAAAGTTATGAAGTCAATAGCCTTGGCAGTAACATCAAAATTAACAAAATGCTGCCATGCCAAACATGAAGCATCACCATTTAGAGTTTATTCTTGGTTTTAATATTATCTCCCTGTGGGAGAGGAAATATGGGATCTGTAAAGGGAAGGAGAAGAAAACAAGTCTCCTTCGTATCTCTCCCATGAATAAGGACACAAGATATTTCTTTCTTCTCTAGGAGTCAAGAATGTTAAAGGAGGGGAAAGTAAGCACAACCACATACATGCACAGTGATTTGTTGACAGTGCATAGTATTGTCTGCATTACAAGTGTGCAATATCAAGCAGAGCTCATGAGTTGTGCCAATACCACAGCGCTATCTTCAAGAATAAAGATATTGAAGTGTAACAACAGAACAGCACATCATTCAGTTTCATCAGCATAAGGCTCTTCCCTTCACTTGACATGGGATAACCTAGCATCAAAGAACAGCTCAATGTGCCTTGGTCTTCCAGTCTCAGCCTTGGACTCCAAAATGGCATACAAAAATTTTGCAGTTAGGTTCAGTGCCACAGAGATGGGAAATAAGAGAGCTCTCAGAAAGCCAGCTTCACACAAGGCAAAGCAAGAACACAGTTGGGTGCATGGTGGTAACTGGTTTCCAGTAACACGTGTTCCAGTGTTGCGTCTTGACAATTTTTGTTATAGATTTTTATCCACCTATATTAAGCAAATCTGAAACTTACTGTACTGCACTTCCACACTATAAAACAACTCTAGCTCAAGAAGTCATCGCCAGCTTTGCAAATGCTTGCTGAGATTATCAAGGATCAATGAACTAGGTTTCCCACAAGGGAACAACAATCTAGTTTTCTGCAGTTGGTCACTGTAAGTAAAGCTTGGAAAGGATGCATCCAGCCTAGGAACAATAGAACGGAAATACATTCTGAAACAGTATGCACACTGAGACAGTTGCAGAAAAGGCATGGTTGGACATGCTTTCACTTGAAATATTTAACTACTTAGATTTGGTTACGTGCTGTGAAAGAAAGTTTTATTCTGACATTTCAGTTTTTTGGTATGCTACATAAGCTCCCTTTCTCCCTTTATTTTCATAGCAATATCTAAATATTTTATGAATGAGAGGTCTTTGAACTATGTTTCTCTGAACCACTGACTGATTCTCATTTGTCTCTTTGAAGTTGTATCACATATCCCATGAGAAATTAATCATCCTTGTCTACCAAACAACAACAAAAAAAACCCTGAATTTCTGTTTGTTGCCAGTGCTCTAGTCAATTTAAAGGCCATTACATTTTCACTTACTAACAAGAAGTTGCACAAACTCAATTCATTTTTCATCTATCTTAAGTCAGCCACTCCCAAAGTCACAATCAGAAAAGGAATATAGGAAGAATATATTCTCCTCCATTGTGGCTAATGTCAACTCTAAATTCCACCAGAAAAATAAAAATATGGCTGTATATGTCCACGTATCTTATTAATAGGTGACAGCGATACACAGGCTAAGGCCATCTCAGGCTAACATTCAGTGCTTCATAAAACACACAAAGTTTTGTAGCGTCATGAAAAGATAAAAATACATCTAATGAAGGACATTTTTCAGCCTATCAAAGTACTAGTTAAGCACGTGTGGATTAACTACACTTTCTGAAATCTTCCAAACTTTTCAGGTTCAGAAAAAATAAAAGTATTTTTTCTTCCACTTTTTCACATGACTCCACTCTCATTCTTGAGAGATGAAAAAACCCATGCTTGAAATTACGGGTCAGTCACAATTCTCTAATCTAATCTATTATGATTGGTTTGACAAGGAAATATCTGCTTTTCTTCTGAGATTACCTGCATTTCCTTAACAAGAGCTGAAATAGCTGTTCAAACTGTTTTGCAGTTGAACTCAAAATGAAGACTTTAGCTTCACTATGATTTAGAGTACTTTCTTATGACAAAACCTTGTCTTTATTTCATTTGTTCCAGAAAATCATTGGTATTCCTGCCAAGCATATACATATGCTTTGCATCAACAACATTTAAGGACATTAGAATCCAAGCCTTGTGGGGTCCCTGGAATCCCCAGGCCCGATATAAAATGGCCTTCAGAGACTCATCTACAAGAAGTTCAGGTAATTGCCTTCTGCTCTGGCTTATACATTTTTGTTTGTTTCTCCACAGACATCACTCCTTTGCCCAAGGTCACCTACTTTGCTCTCTGCAAGATTTCAGGAATTCCCTGTGTCTCCACAGATGTCATTATTCTGACAGCTACAGGACTTACAAGGAAAATAAGATGGGGTCATGTTTCTGCATTCAAGCTTCTGATTCTTATGATGGTCTCAAAACCAAGTTCTTTAACATTAGAAGTTAAGGGTTTGTTATGTCTTATACTTTAAGGAAAAAAAAAATAACCACCATCACTTGAAACTTGTTTTTCTCTTGGTCTCATGCATCAGTATGAGACAGAATGCTTCTGAAATCTCAGAAAAAGGAAGATTAAAAAAATACCTCCAGCTAAACTACAACAGAAGGACACAAGCAGAAACTGAAAAAAAGCGCACCACTCAGACATTCATGCAACCTCTCATATAGATACAGATAGTTTGGTGCTAAGAGACAGAATCCTGGAGATAACAAAACAGAGAGCAGCGCATTTTGCTAATTCACCTGTTTTTCTGTTGCTTTTCTTGCTGGAAAAAAAAATATTTATCTTTCTTGCTTTTTTTGGATTAAATAATAAAGGAAATTTCTCATTCTTTCTTTGAACCTACAAATTGCAAGGTGTGTTATTGAGACAAGAAAAACAAAACAACATCCTAACAACATCAAAAATTTCAAGAGTGTGACTGTTATGGAGATCTTAATTAGCCTACAGATGGGGTGGACAAGTGGAAACCCATGAAGTATACTATACCTCTTAATAAAAGCCAAAAATGCGTATACCATCTTTCACCCTCTCGCTACAAAGAATGATTTCTCCCACTCACTCCCTCAGGAATGTGCTTACAAAATTCCACTTCCCTTGACTCAATAACTCCAACTTCAAAATTCTTCCCAATTATGGCTATGTTTTCAGTTGCTTGTTTAAATTGTGTTTGGTGGCCTCTTATTACCTGCAGATAGTTTATTTTCTAGAAAAGGAACAAAAGAAATGAAGCACTATGTCTGTACATTGCGCTTTCCATCCTCAAGCAAACTGGCAGCTAAGGAAGCAAAATACAGATTTGGGAAACATGGAATCTGTACTGATTCGTCTCAAACTTCCTACAAAGTACGTATCTTTGGACATTTAGGAAAAACTACATAGAACTCTGACTGTGTTAAAATGGTATTGTATCTTCACATGATGTTCCTCTCTCTGCCCTCTCTCAGAGATTGCCCACCCCAGAGAACATTTGCCTTGGTCTCAGCAGAAAGCTATTTTAATGGCAGCTGAAGCAAACAGCCCAGGTTGCAGCTGGATCTTACAAAGACAGAACTACGCTTCCATTCGCTCCCTCTAGTACAGAGAAGTAACCTCTGGCTTCAGAAGGAGGACAAACTTCAACAAATGCATAGCATCTTAGGTCACTTAGCTAGGCTCAAATAAATTTTACCATCACAGCTCTTCATTCTTATCAAACCAAAATAATAATCCCGTTCTCTTCTCACAGAATATTGTGATGCCCACTTTAATGATGTTGCTAAAACCGTGTGAAAACCTTTGACAGAAGCAGGTATGGAAGGCCATATAACTGCAATCTCTGCTTTAAGACCCAAGTAGCTACAGTTTCCATGGTTTGCTGACTTCCTCCAGAGTATGTGATGACAATTACAGATATGGAATTTCTCATCTTTACCCTTCTGAAAACAGCTTTCAGAAACTCCTAACTTGAGCCAGGCTGAGAGCACAGATTACAGGGAAGAAGGACAGAAGAAGGGGGAGATCAGGTCCATCTTTCTGACTTCTCCATTTCTCACTCACCTATCCAATGAGGCAGCACGCACTGCCCTATGGCTCTTTGCCCTGCATGAGCACAAACAGCCCAGCCCAGCATCTACCTCCTAGTGCCCCAGCCGACAGCAAAGTTCTCTTTTGGCTCTGCTGCGGGCTGTCCTCCTGCTTCACTGGCTCTTGCATTATCATCCACCTACACAGATTAAGACATGGTTTCTTTCCTTCCTCACTTCCTTAAATAATGAATTGATGAGGTGCAAACTTAGAGGCAAGTGGTATCACCAAACTCACAGAGCCTGTGAACATTTTTTCTTAAACCATAATGGCTGTGTGTCATACATAGTAAATAGGTTAAGTCATCTATTTCAGTGAAGCGAAGCAATCTGTTCTCTCTCTGTCATGTTTTCTGTTGAGCCAATCTCCAGGTGCACCATGTGAGCAGAAAACGCTCAATTTTTCCAACAGGATTTTCATTCCCAGTAGAGGATGCAGAATGGGAGGGCACATACAGCCAGCTATACTGCACTCACTTCTCTCTGCTTCTTGTGTATTACCTGTCTTCAGGTGCCTATCACTTACTTCAATGGACTGTCTGGGTTTATTTAGATTTCTTTACCTAAATAACTCATTTAAAGAAATCCACATTGTTATTTACAAATGTATTTTGGAATGTTTGTATTAAAATCTTGTAAATAACTGCTTTACTGACTTTTAAATTCAGTTTCATCTCACTAACAAAACAAAGGCAAACTAATGTAACAATAAACAAATAAAATGACGCATCCGAATTGCACAGCAATTACTAGGAAGAGTGCAGCCACTGACAATTCAGAAAATTAGCAATTCAGATAATCAGGATTTCACTTCTGGAGATGACTGACATTTTCTCTCTGGCTAAGGTCTTCTCCTTTCCTTGTTTCCTACCTGTGCCACAGAAGAGATGGACCCATACTTGACATTATCAGCATACTGAACTCTACTTCTGGCTCTTTGCCAGCTTTTTTTAAGGCTGTTGTGTGCAACTGAGAAGACATGATGAGTGCAGAAAATGTCTCCTAATGTCTTTATATTGCCTTTTTAAACTTTTACATGCATGGAGAGGACATTGCTGTGACAGAAGGGAGCATGGGCTGAGCCTGACGCTGACATCCCTTCCTCTACAGAATGAGAACGCAAAGGCAACCAGTAAATATCACTACGTTCTCACTTGACTTGTATGTGTTGACTCAGTGTGACCCACACACCCAGCACCGGGGTGGGAGATGAAGTAGAAGCACTGGTAGTCTTTGGCCAAGAAGCTGACACAGAATTCTTTTTTCACACTGCATTTTAGAAATGCAAGAATCACTAAAATAAATCTTTGTTTATACTCATTTATACTTTTCAGTAAACTTGTCTGGAGTTCATTTCCATGTTATCTCTTTCCTTTGCTAATGTTTCCTAAAAGGACTGAAAATTACAATATGAAGACTGCAGAGCTTGGGCAATTTGCATAAAATATTTTAGTATGCTTTTACAGGATGTGCAGTTAAATTTATGCTCTGAGACTAGTTCATTCAGACTCAAAATTTGAATGCTTTCCAATATGAATTCACTAACTAGTCTACACCGGGCCACTGTAAACCTGGAATATTTCCATTCATGTCAATGCAATTGATGTTAAGTTCCTAATCACAAAGGGCAGGAGATTTTGATGCACTGGAGGTTTGGGAGTGAGACAAGTTGACTGCAATTTAAGCACAGTTGTCAAAGCTCAAATTGGTGAAAGATTCCATTGAAAAGAAACCTGTTTATGCAGGAAAACATTTTTAGTTCGGATCAGCACAGTACAGATGGACACAGTTTTCTGTATGGCATTAGCAGCTGATAAGCCCAGAGCAGACGGCTGAGGGGAAATATTTTAATTCCACGCCTTCCTGGCCAGTGTTGTATCAGCACCAACTGTTTCAGACATTTTTTGCAGCATGGTAATATTTGCAAGCGCTTCCTTCAAAAAAGAGCCGAATTTAATTCCAAGTGTGCAGGACTGTTTTGACACAACTTATCAACTGCTAGCAAACAGAGAAGATTCAGGACACACTTGTTCCATTTGCTAAATTCAAAATTTCCCATATGTGAGCCAAGGGAATCAAGCTTGACAAGGGTGGGTTTCTCGGGATTTTTCTTTTTTTTTTTAAACACTGCATTCCATAATGTTCCCTTTCAAAATGGACGCAAAATAGCACTTGTAAAAACTACTTCCAATTACATACACAATGATTTGATATGAATCATTTTAAAACTAAAACTCTTCCACCATGACTGTAATTTGGATAACAATTCCTAATACAGTAGTTGCACTTTACAAAAATTAGGTCAGACAACACATTAAGAAGGCCTACAGTCCTCTATTCTACAGACTGTTCTAACATCACTGTAGGAAAATTGCAGTAGTTCTCTGTAAGAGTAATGCATTTTTGAACACAGCAGGTTTTCTTCTAGGAAGCCTCCTTAAAAGGCTGGGTACCTTCAGAGCACTTATTTTTAATAGTGAAGTTTTAAAATCTTCAGCACTCTCTTCTGAGAATTACAAGTAATAGTCACAGAATTTTACTGAAGTGTAGTAATGTGCAAAGAATCTGGCCAATTCACAAGGATGTGTTTGTTACTAATGACGCAGGAAAAAAAGAAAAATGCTGATGTGCAAAAAATAGGAATTATTGCCAGATGCTGCCCTCTTCCAGGAACGCTACTTCAAATGAAGAAGCTGCCAATTTCAGTTTTTAGAATATAATCTTGATGGTTTCAGTCTAGTAAGGGATTATTGTACCTACTTTCTTCATCACATCCATGTTCCTGGAGAGGAAGAGGGCAATTAAGAACAGGAAACCAAAATCCAGTTCTCTGATAACAGGTGACAATTCCATTTTTGCTGAACATGATTCAAATGAAAACAAAGGGCATACTGCTAATAAAATCAGGTATTAGCCATAGCAGAGGAAACACCTGGAGCATGACCGATTGACCATCTCTGATCTTTAAAATCCAACAGTAATTTTGAAGGAAAAAAAACCCTTGCTGTTAAAAACCATATGTCTACTTCAAAAGAACTGAAAGCTTCAAAAGGTCTTTTAAGAAAATGCTTTCGTATGTCAACGAGGAGAAATTCCTCTTTCCATTAATTCATCAAATTGTTCTTTCCTCAGAAAAGCAACTAAAGTAATGAGAGTATTAATGAGTACAAGTGTACTTGTGTTGTCGAATACCGTCAGGAGCTGTACCTGCCTACTGGCTCCACAGCCTTGCATATGATTTATGATCACCTTGATCTGCAATACAAACAATTTCTTGTGAAGAAATACATTCAAGCAACTTTATCTTGAAGGTCTATGAGCTACAAGGTTTAGCCCCACCTACAGACAAATTATAGCTTGTAAAAGACAAATCCTTCCTTGCTCACCATGGGAAGTACAGGACAGTCTGGATTCCCAGCTTGTACTGGCCTTATTTTTCCAGCTTTATCACAACAACATAATCACAGAAAAGGTTCTGCCCTTTTGGTAATTTTAATTACCAAAATCACCACTGCCATTTTGGTAATTTTTCACCAAATTTCTCCAGAGAAATACAGAAAAAAAAAAAAAAGTGGACAATCAACCTATTCTTATCTTTGTTTCATACCTACAGGTGACATCCAGTAAAATCCTTGTATGTCAGGATGCATGTACGTGGTCCCTCCAACACAATAATGCCAAAACTGAAATAATTATTCAGTTTGTTATGAACCAGAAAAATGAGGAAGGGAGAGCAGGAAAAAAACCCACCAAAATACAAACAAACCCCAAACAAACACACAAGGCTTTGAAAGCCTGTGGCTGAAAAGGTGATCCAAAATGCCAGCATGGTTTCCTTAACTAATCCTGAAAGTATATTCAGGAAATTCAGTTTCAAGTTCTAAGACGAGGAATTTGGAACAAATATATTTAAGCTACAGGTTTTTTCATTCTTAAAATATATCCTTGAGGAATAAGTAAAAGCAATTGCATTCATTACTTTTATGGTGATTATTTTCATATGGGCTATAAATACATTTTTAAGGTGAAATTTATACACAGTAAATTTCATTACCCATGCAGACTGCAATTTGTGCTAGTAGAGCTGCTACGCTGCATTTTAGACAGGAGAGTCAAAATCCAAACTGAACATGAATGAGAGGAACAGCCTGAACTAAAACAGAAGGCAATTCAATGACAACTGCAAAGCAGGGCTTTTAGGTAGCAGTAACCAACTGCACAAGGAGAAGAATGTTTTTTTTCTCACAGAAAAAAGATCTGGGTCTTATTCATAACCCAATGTGTAGATGAGTCATCACATCTGATGTTGTAAGGGAAAAAAAAAACATCCTCTTATAAAGACACATAAAAGTGACTGGTGAACATAAACATATGACAGTGTTCAATGCATGGAAATACAACAGCTGACAAAGGATTTTCAGATCTGCTAGAGGAAAAGGAAATGCATTTGTTTCACATTCAAATGTTCAGACCAGAGAGGGAACATACCTGGAACACGGCAGATTTCTTTTTAAGTAGCAGGGTGGCTTCAGTGCACTCTGACCAGCAGCACTGTACCACAGTGTGGGTGTTCTACTGGGAACAAACCCATGGGGGATAATCATCAGCTTCTAATTTGCCGATCACAGCTTAACTGGTAAAGACAGCATAAGATCTTTTGTTCCTGTGACATTTTCTATCCAACAGCAGTGGAAGAAGAGTCATATACTCTATGATACACAGACGCTTTGGCCAGATTTTCTGCTGAGGTGAATTCATGCCAGTGAAGGAGTCACGTACTGCCTTCAATTGCTCAACAATGGAAATGTTTTAGAAACTTTGGGATTTAGAACAAAATAATGCGGCAGTTCTGGTCAACTGGAACACTGTGTCCCGTTCTGAGCATGACTTTTAATAAGCCCAAAGATAAAATGTTAGGAGAAGATCATGAGGAATCATCATCAGTATATAAACCAAGATCTGTGCAGAAAGATAGCAAGAACTGATCTTACTCAGGCTAGAGAGGGGAAGAACAGAGACATGATAATAGATTTAGGACATATAGGAGATTTACCACCTTTTGTAGCAAAGGAAGTTCTGCACATAGGAATCAACAAGAGATCATAGACTTAAACTGCAGCAGGATGGAAGTTAGGCAATAGCAAAACTATATAAATGAAATTATAACTAAGTCTGCCTGGGGAAAATCTTTGTTGAAGATTTAAGGGACAAGTTAATTCCAAATATTTTAGTGATATTTTTGTTACTACTTCCTGAGGGGGGTTGGTTAGGGAATTTATTATTGCTTAAATCCCTGTCTTCTGGAGGTTACTGCACGGATATGGAAATGCCGGCATGCTCTCTCCATGGCTGGCTAGAAGCAAGGCCATTTCAGTTCAGGAGTCAAACAGGATCACCAAGATAGCCTTCACCGTGCCCACGTCAGTCCGCTGAGCTTTGCTCGGACCCAGCTCACCATGCCGTGCAGCAAGAGCAGCTGAATCTGCACAGCATGGCTGAAAAAAGCAGCCCGAGCAGCACTGTGTTTCATTCGTTCCTTCAGCACAAAGATGGCCAGCTCCGCACCACTACTGGAACACTGTCAGCGCCTGTGGCAGCCGGGTCCAGCACAGCCAGGCAGCGCCAAGAGGGGCTCGGGCCAGAGCGCTGCAGATGTACACTCAACATCTGTGCTGCTGAAAACACCTTGTTCTCGTATCAGCTTGCAAACCAAAGCGTAACAAATTTTCCTACGCTGCTACAACAAGCTGACAGTAGCAAAGAACTAAATTCCAGGACTTGTAGTAAATCAGTGAGGCATGGCTTGATTTGAAAAGAGAAGGGCAATCTTGAAAGGTGAATAAACACGCCTATATATCACACTGCATATGATATCATGTCATATCTAATCAAAAACCCCTGAACTATTTTCCTAGGTTTGTTTTCTTTTTGAAACATTCGTAGGTTTAGCACTACCTCTGTAAAGTTCCTCCTCCTCCTTGTTATGATCACCTTTTCCAGGTTTAAAATACCACAGTGATAGAAAGGTGCAGGCTAAATATCAACTATTTATTAGAAAATCTCCTTTGATAGAAAGCTTTTAAAGAGTTTTCAAAATATTTTCAGAACCATGCAAGGACTTTTATCTAAGATAAATCTTAACATGTATATACTTCTGTGGTCAGCTACAATAAATCCAGCTTTAAAGGACTCTGATAACACAAGTATAAATATTCTTGCCCTAAGATACAAAATCTGCATGCCAGTAACTGATTAACATAAACGTAAATTCTGGTCATGTCTGAAAGGTACATCAAGCTTGCAATTCAGCCAAAAAATGCCTGAAGAATTAGGGAGAGGACCAAAGGATGGGGTGATTCCATTCTTTCTTGTGGAGAAGAGGTGACTTGGCTTCCCCTTTGCTAGATGCTGGAGACAGGATAATGGGAAATGCAAAAAAATGGATTAAGTCTGGGCAGCTGAACTGATGGGCCTTGGAAACAGACATAGGACTCCAAAAGCACAACCTGGTGGGCCAGTGTCCAGGAAAGTCTGGATGACATTTGAGAGGCTGCAGAGGCTTAAAAGCAATTCTGGGACAACCTGAAAGGCTCAAGTTGTGGTGCTGGTTTATTTTTGCTTTGCTTTTCAATTTTATTTATTTTTTTGCACAGTGCAAAAAAGGTCAGAGAGGATACCACAGTATTTTCAACTATCACCATTTTCCTTACACTTTATAAGCTTTTCTTACACCATAAGCTTTGCCTTATGAATATGAAAATTCGTGTTTGGCATGGAAATCTGAATTTGAAAACATTCTAAATGTTTTTCTATTCTATTCTATTCCTATGTTCCATATAACTACTTAAATCAATGATTCCAATGCAGAAATTTGTCCTTTATTTACAATTACCATCAACCTAACTGCATTCAGTGTTAAAAAAAAAAAAAAATGTTCTTACACAAGCACCCCTATCATCATGTCTATACTAATCTAATCATATATTTTTTTAAACACACGTACATCATAAAAGAAACACAAAACAGGAAGCAGCTTTCTCCTAACAAACAGGCTAGGAAGGGGTTTGTTCACCAGTTGTCCTTGAATGTGATGGGTGCCCTCACCTCACAGGCAGGGCTTCCCAACACAATGCCTCTTCATGCCTATCATCTTCTGACCCTAAATACACTTGCTATGATTATCAATAGTTTTCTAAGAACCCAAAATGCCTGAATAAAAACTAACAACTACAACATGAAATCATCTCAACTGGAAAAGCTTACTACAATTTTTTGTCTCTTAATATGTCTCAGACTGTGACTTGGACAAACAAAATAACCCACAAACTTAATTTTGCCTTAGGTATGTTGACTCACCATGCCTATTGGTAGCAAAACATATGTTTTTGCTACTGAAGTGAGCAGATATGACTCAGTTACACAGCGGAAACTTGTTGAATAACAGAGTGTCATCTTCCTGAGACAACTTTCTAGAGTCAAAAGCACTATAAAGACTTGCACAGAAAAGCTACATCTCTACAAAGAAAACTTCTAAATCAACTCGTTGTCGGAGATCATGTCCGGTTAACAAATGCAGTATAGGAGACAACGGTTGGCATGAATGCAGAGTATTAAACTTCAAGGTCACTTGAAGGTCACACTTAGTAGCAGCAGGCAGAGTATCAAAAGGATGCTAAAAAAAAAGCCACTTGGCTCCTGCTGACAATGCTGATAAGAGCCTCCGGGTCGTACAGAAGCCGTTAACACACTACTTGAGCTACATTTTCCTGGCTGAAAGAAAACAGCCAATGTTTTGTATGGCAGAAATATAATGCACTATACAGAAAGATCTGAGCCCAAAATCAACAGAAACATCTCTACTGAAAGCATCTACGAAAACATTTGACTCCTCCAAGAGCCTGCTGTTGCTGGACTCCTGGCCACCAACTCCGCCCTAGGAAAGGTTTATCAGGAGCAGGTAAGGAAGTGCCAAAATTTCAAATTGCTACAAACAATAAGAAAACTGAAGCTTTTGTAACACTGAAAAACACTGTAAAACTGAAGCTTTGGTAACAATGGAAACGCAATACACAAGCCATGTAATTGTATGAGATGGCAAAAACTTAATAAATGCTGAAATCAACACAAAACCTTTAGACTCCAAGAGATGCTACGCGAGGTTTCACTGTGGGAAACACGTTACTGCCAAGGGTTGTAAAAAATAATCTGTGACGCAGTAAAGACTCAACAAGGCTATAATAGTGCCAAACAGTATTACCTAAACTCTTAATCTTTACATATGACTGCATAATGGACAGCATATATACCTAGTCTGAGCAAGATGGCCAAATATTCCTGAGCTTATCACAGAGGCTCATTCTTCTTCACCTTAAAAAACTACATATATATTCTGCAATGTAAAAGGGCCACAACCATTTACTTGCAAAATTAAGAACCAACAAAATGTCACCTTCCTTCTAGCTCCATACATTGGCTCAAATTCTCATCTTCCTATTAAAACGAATTCCATATTGTAACAGCAGCAACAATCAAGAAGAAAGATGACAGAAACAAATCTCACAAATTGTAAAGCAGCTTCAAGGAAGTACACACGTGACACATGTAAGCCTCTGTATGTTTATTAACGTATATACTTCCTGCGTAGGTCTGGTGAAAGTATAGGGAACAGTTGAGACTTTCAGAAGTAATGCTAAATTTAGTGCTGTTTTATCCTCACCAGTATGCTGTGGTCTTGGAGAAACAAGATCTATTGGGGCCATGACAGTGCTGACTTCGAAGAGAGAGTGCTCAGGCTGGTTAAGAAGGCCACTGACCAAACACTTAAACACTCCAAATACTTGATTTTTTTTTTATTTTACCAGCCGCAATTCTACAGGGGGAGAAGCAACACCGAATAAATTTGCTCCTTTCCCCTGCTCCAGGAATATTTGTTGTGACAAATTAGAACCATAAAATACTTTTAGGCTGGAAGGGATTTATGGAGGTCATTTGGTCCAACCAAATTTCAGTATGAAACATCAACTATTTTTAATTATTAGAAGCAATATGTTTGAATCTTTTCAACATTTGAATGTTTGACAATGGAAAATTTCAGTTTTTCACTGTCCACCACATACGCCACCACACTGTGCCATGATGCAACAAATACTTGAGGAAGAGAACCTGACAGCATTAAATAACCATATATTAAAGCATCTTCATGTGGATCTCCGCACAAAATGATAACATGAACATTCAATGTGCACAAAAGAAGCTGAAAACGTCTGCTGATGTTTGTGACTTCAAGCAAGGTTTGTGGGATTTTCCTTTGTATTGCTTTCAATCTTTTATAGCTTCCAAATATTGGAATAAACACTACTATATTTATGGTTGTAAGCATTAATAACCAAATACGGTTTTATTACTTCATATAGGCCTTTTAAAGCAGGCTTTGAACTGCTTTTTCCAAGAATACATGGGGTGGAAAAGCACTTTTGGTGCCTCAGGTGACAACTGTGATTAACTCTGTGCACTTTCTCACATTCCTCCCACTCCACAGGTAAGGACTCCCCAGGTCACACACGCTGGAGCCATCAGTACAGAGCAACTTTCCTTTTCCATTCCTTTGACACCTCTGCCCAAGGTGTGAGATGCAGTTGATCTGTGGTTCACAACCAACCATCTCAAATTCTATATGTCAAGACAGCGAGAAAGATGTCAAAGCACAGAGGTCTTACTTAATCCGTCATTCAAGTGTACAAACAAACAAACAAGCAAACGAAGGTACAGATTTGGTTCCTATACATCAATTTTCTGCCCTAGGTTGAAAATAAAGTCTTTCTCGACACAGCACACTGTATTAATGTCTACTTTCATGCCTATCGTCTAATACAATGTCTTTGGGAACATAATTTCATGGAGAAAAGTATTCAGTTATCTCACGTTTGACTTCTAACTCTAGCACTACTTTCTTTCTTTTTTCTACCCAAACTACAGCTTGATAGCATGGTGATAACAGCCTGAATCAATAGGCAGGTGATAGCTGACACCGTTAATTAATGTGTTACAAGTGCAGCTGAACTAGAATCATTAAACATTTTACTTATTTCTTCTTATGAGCCAGCAGGTACAATAAAGTTCACTGTTTAAAATTCTTCTACTTTATCACAGGCCATAAAATGTCAAAAGTCATTTCAGTCAAATCTCAATGGTTAAAACATCTTTTATACTAATACTTGAAATTTGTTAATTTTTTAGTGATATCACTAGTTAACACTAGTGTTATCTTGATTTCTTTCTGAACAATTCAAATTTCAGCCAAACAATTTACATTTACAGAGACAAGCTATAGTCTCCAAATAAATGTTCTGAGTTTTAAGTACGGAAACTAATAAAATGGGTAGATATTACAAACAGACACAGAGAAGGCAAACATATCTTACATAGGATAACAGGGGCACAACATTTGTTTATTTTTACTGTGTATGTTAGTTTAATAATTTAAGGTTGGTGAAATTACCTCATTCATTCTTAAATGCACATTCTAAAGCTAAGTAAATTCACCTCATGGTAGAAAACCTGACTGTGAAACAATACAAATCAAGGTCAAAACTACAGGGGAAGGAAAGGGAAATCTCAAAGAATTACAGCTAAGGATTGATGAGAAAGCACTACCTACTCAGACCACTAGAAACTGCACCAGCCTAGAGTAGAACATGAAAAAAGCAGTGTAATGTACCATGCACGAGGAGGCAACTGTTTGTACCAAGCTGTACCCCCTAGGAAACACCAATAGTTTAGATTCTTATGGATTCCGCAGCAAATTATAATTTTTTTCTGTATTCATATAAATGAATTCATGCCAGTTGCTACAGTACATGAAAAGAATATTTAAATCTCCAAAATATGATCTAGACAAATTTGCCAAAAAGAAAAAGAGATTTCAAAAGATACCCACAAGTTCCATAAATCTAATGCCTTAGTTTTCACTCACTCATCTTTTTTGACATGTGCTAGCATAAAACAAATGTTTATATTTTCATTGATCATATTTTATCATGTATTTTATGTGCCTGTGCACATATCAGTGAAATGTTATTCTAAAGATACGAGATATTACTATAAGAACATGCTTGATTTTATGAGGGCTGCTTTACTAGATGCACTAGACTATAGTATCTAGTCTACAAAAAAGGTTAGTCTGTTGCCACTACCTAGTTAATCACACATCAGGTAATGCTATGTTTGCCTTATATTCATATATGCAGTGGACCAAAAGTATTAAACAATATGCTTAAAAAAAATAAGAAATATTTCCAGAAAGTGATGCAAGGAAAAGTTATCACAACCTGTACTAAACTTTGCTACTCCCTTCATGTTATTTTTTTTTTAATCTTTACTGTTTGTACGTAGTTTCCTTTCCTGCTCTTTCTTCCAAATGTTCCCTTTTGTAGCACATTAGTAATTACAATGATATGAACAGGCTTAGAGTTTAACTTTCAGTTGAAGGCTACAGGAGCACTTCAGTAACTGGATCTCATTTTCTGCAGAAAGAACACAGGAGAGCACAGAGGGAGAAGAAAACAAGAAAAGGAAGTCCTAACATATAATTATTTATTCGTTCTCTCTGTATGCTACATATACATGGACAATATCATCCTAAGTGCAAGATGTATAGCAAGAACATGGAAAAAGATACCTCAACATTTTTGGCAGCAGTCCCACAGATTGTCAGGAAAGAAGTCAGCAGAAATAAACGATTACATACCACAGGAGTTATAAAGGCCTACGGGGGAAAAAATCTTGAAAACTTTCAAAGAAAATTAGAATATGGAAAAAAAGAAATTTCTGGAAGAAAACTGAACTTTCACACAGACTACTTTATCTCAGAACGAAAACAGAAATAATTTGTAGTGTGTTGCTCTAATAATATTTTATGATCACTCTCCTTCAGAACACCTTCTGTAGTTAACATATACTTCAAATGAGCCAGAGAAGAATATGAGCTGGAAGAGAAGCCATCCAGTTCAACCCTTTCCCCACGACAAATTCAACTACATTATGTCATTCCTGACATATTTGTCTTGTCTGTTCTTAATGACTGCCAGCAAAGAAACTCAGCAATTTCCCAAAGCAAGCTGTTCAGGGTTCCACAAACATTAAAAATTTTCCCTACTACCTAACATGAAGTTTTTTCTTACTGAGGAAAGCCCTCTAGTAGTTGTACCATTCACCATGACACTGAAGGCCCATTATCCCATTTCTCTTTGCTTTAAAGCCTTGATCTTAAATCAGTGAAGACTCATCCCGTCCCTTATGATCTTTCCTCCACAGTTACCTGTTTGAGATACCTGCTCACCCTCACAGGGACTCCATTCAATTACGCACAGTGCTCTGGGACAGCAGTGCCTAGATTTGGGCACAGGTGCTCCAGCGCCAGCTCAGAATGGGTGCTTTGCATATCCACCATGCTCTCCTGTTCATACAAACCAGTACGATGCTTGCCTTTTTTGAAACAGCATGACATTGCTGACTTTATATTCAATGTATGATTTGCTATCTTTCCAACTACTTTTCTACTGTCTAAGCAGTTGTTCACCATTCTCTGTTTTTGAAGGTATTACTCTTGCTCCAACACAGCTTATTCCATTTGTCACTATCGAATTTAATTCTGCTTTTCCAGATAATTTTTCTAATGTGTCAAGATGATTTTCAGTATTACTGCAGTCTCTTAATCTTGGTATTTCCTTCTTTGCCACACATTTAGTCAGCACATTCAATTTTACTGTCCAGGTTCTTATTGAAAGCCATGACCAAAATTACACTCAGGACCAATGACTGCCAAATCTCTTTACTTCAGAGCAGACACAGTACAAAGCCATCTCTTGATGCTGCAGTCCTTCCTACTTTGTTAATTACAAACATAATTGTTACTCACAGTATTTCTTCCTCTAGAACAATAAACTTTTTCTGAATATGCTGATAACAAATCACCAGGAGAAACGACCAGGGTCTCTGTGCTGGGACCAGGCCAGTGTGCCATGGTCGTGGGCCAGCCCAGCACTCATCTGCTTTGAAGTTCACCTCTTGCAAGGAGGACTGAGAATACCTGGCCTAAGGTCCTTCCTCCACTTGATAGTTCACAAATAATCAGCTGGTTGAGGGCTCAAACAGGGCACTGAAGAGCACAGACCTTTGAGACCCTCCACCTCAGGACACAGAAGATAAATTCCCAGTCACAGATGGTTGTACTGAATCCTGCGCAGAGCAACCAAACAGCTGAGAAGATCACTCACTACACACCCAGGAGGCAGAGAAAGAGAAAGCGTATCGAGAGTCTGAATCCTTGAACTAGAATACTTCTGTTTGCTTGCAAGTCAGCTGCACTGCTTTCAATTAAAAATATTTTAAACTTTGCTCTATTCTATTTGTCAAAATAACTCTTAGTTTGCTGAGACATTGTCATTTTTAATGGTGAACTACATATAGCTACACAGGCATGTCTGGAAGAGAATGTGTACTAACAAGTTATATATATATGCGTATGTGTATGTATGTATTATTTATACAGTTATCGAACTCATATAAAATTATTACAGTCTATTTCTGTCTCCTCTGGATGAGCAAGTTATCTATATTTCATTTTATCCCCGAGGAAAAGGGATTTATTTCCCCAGACCTTCAACATTTCTCAACATCTTCCATCTCCACATTCCATTCATCATGCAGAGCTCATTCCTGAGATTAGTGTAGGGCTTCCATGATTCATAAGTATTCATCGTAAAAGGGAGTTCAGATTCTTTAGTGATCTGTAACCCTGGCTGTGTACCGGTTTCTACAAACACAGAACCCCATACTCTTGTGTACCTCAGAAGCCTTCCTGTGGCCCAAAAGGATTCCAGAGCATGTAATAGTCCTAGTTGATTGCTACAAGCCTGCTGGTCAGGAGAAAACAAGGGACACAGAAGCGAAGTTAGTTATCTGCTGCCTATGTAATGCCAAAAAAAAAAAGAATGACATATTATGACTAGATTCATTCTATTCTAATCCATCCTGTTTCTCAAATTCCTTTCCTAAATGAAGTATCAGTCCAGTGAATACAACTACATTGCGTAATATAGAATATAGAACTGGGTCAGATAAACATCTGTTGAGGTAGCTAAGCTTACAGTCTTTTTGTGTCACCAGCTCAAAGAAATAGTTTTCCTTTCAGTTATAATCTTTCAAAATTTCTTCAAAAGCTCTGGAAAACTGTCCATTCTAACTACGCTTTAGTAACCTTTCCTTTAAAAAGGAGATGACTGTTTGTGATAATGTAAGAAATTATCTAAATAAGCAATACCACATCTAACCATACCATAGCTGATTAACACTGTACCCTCTATCTCACCTCAGTCAACTCTTATACGCAGGCATACAAAAAGCTTCACACATAATCTTAGATTTTCCTTGTATGCTATATAGAATCATAGAATCATAGAATTAGCTAGGTTGGAAAAGACCTACAAGATCACCTAGTCCAACCATCCACCTACCACCAACAACCCCACTAAACCATGTCTCCCAACGCTATATCTAAACGTTTCTTGAACATCTCCAGGGATGGTGACTCAACCACCTCCCTGGGCAGCCTGTTCCAGCGTCTGACCACTCTTTCAGAAAAGTTGTATTTCCTAATGTCCAGCCTAAATCTCCCCTGGCGCAACTTGAAGCCATTCCCCCTCGTCCTGTCACTAGTTACAAGAGAGAAGAGGCCGACCCCCAGCTCACTACAACCTCCCTTCAGGTAGTTATAGAGAGCGATGAGGTCTCCCCTGAGCCTCCTCTTCTCCAGACTGAACAATCCCAGCTCCCTCAGCCGCTCCTCATAAGGCCTAGGCTCCAGACCCCTCACCAGCTTTGTCGCCCTCCTCTGAACACGCTCCAGGGCCTCAATGTCTTTTTTACAGTGAGGGGCCCAAAACTGGACACAGTACTCGAGGTGGGGCCTCACTAGGGCTGAGTACAGAGGGACAATGACTTCCCTCCTCCTACTGGCAACACTATTTCTGATACAAGCCAGAATGCCATTGGCCTTCTTGGTCACCTGGGCACACTGCTGGCTCATGCTCAGCTGAGCGTCGACTAATACCCCTAGGTCCGTTTCCTCCATACAACTTTCGAGCCACTCTGCCCCAAGCCTGTAGCGTTGCCTGGGGTTGTTGCGGCCGAAGTGCAGGACCCAGCACTTGGTCTTGTTGAACCTCATCCCGTTGGCTTCAGCCCAGAGATCCAGCCTGTCCATAACCCTGAAGAGTTCAATAAATCAAGGTCATCTTAAACTCTACTGGCAAAAGTAGTCTACAGCAATAAGAAGTCATCAAGGCCATTAAGTACACAGATACAACAGCTAACTCAAGAAGTGTTTCACCAACATACTGCTGGGCACAGGCTGAGCATCCTCGTGTGTTCTTGCACCCTTTTCCTACCACCTGATTATAGCCTGGCTACAATCCTTACTTTCTGTGTTCTTCTACGAAAATTCCAATAAAATAATACACTTGGAAATTTCTTTTTCATTTTCTTCAAAAGACAAAGGTGAGTTAAAAAGTAGTCTTATAGTTTAGCTGTCTCCTGTAGCTCACTTAGTGACTGTGCAAGAGTCTTCATCCCAGCACTAGTTTAAAGCTAGGCATCCCAAGCTATTCTGCTGGAATTATTTTCCTTACTGAGGCATGTCTATTACTTTTAAGGAAGAAGCTAAAAAGAATACTGTATCATGCAACAGAACTGGTCTGGAAGACGGCTTATGTTCAAACTTGCCTACAGTCTTTCTACAATTTATCAGCTGTTCAGTAACTTCTTGAGCGTATGCAGCCCACTGCCCTGCTGAAACCAGCACACAACAATAATAGCAGGAAGTCTTCAGAGAGCACTGGCTATCAAATTCTCAATCCAGCTGCGGGAGCACAGGCAGGAACCCAGGCAGTCCCAGGATAGCTCAAGGAGGAGCAAACTCTCAGCCAGGTCACTTGTGCAGCTGCAGAGCAAGGGCTGCACTGCTTCCCAAGAGTCGCCTCACTCCCCTCCCTGCTGTGGCCCCAGCACAGCCTGCCGGGACAGCACATCACATGTGGCAGCCAGCCCACTGGCTCACACATTTCTTCCCTACTCCTAACACTCAGCTCAGCTGCAGCCCCTTCTCTGTGCCTGTAAATACGGCCTGAAAAAAAAGCTGTGGAACCCAGCCTCACTTTTAGCCTATGGCAATTTGACAGGTAACAGTGGTAAAGAACAAGAATTTAAAGGAGGCCAAAGAGTCAAGCACTGGACATGAGAAAGTAAACAGAGGGAATGGTGAAAAAGACAGACTTACCACCTGCAGTACTGTACATAGCATGAAAAGAAAAAAAGTGTTAACCTTACTTCTTTAACCTTCTCCCCTACAGTCATTCGCTAGCATGGGAGAGATACCAAAAAAGGGTCTCTTTACTAGTGTAAGCCTTAGAGGGACTGTCTAGAGACCTACAAAGAATTTGGAGCATTCAAAGTCTCTTTGCCTGAAGTCTAACTTCCACTTGGCAGCGTGAGCCAGGGCTCCCTAATGACTCCAGTTTACACAAGTCCCTCTGTTTTTCACAGATCAATCAGGTACCGTTTGGAACACGCTAAGCATAGTATGTGCGTTGGGAGGCATGGAGCATCCAGGTGGGCCTTCAGTGAATGAGTAGGCTTGAACTAACACATTCTGGAATTCAAGAAATAACAGCACTTCTCCTGGATTAAACACTTCTGAGTCCTGGCATTTTAATTAAGGTACCTCTGCATTCAAAGTAGTTATCACCAGCATTTATCTTGAGCCAGAAGAGACAGCATCCCTCTGGATCTGTCTTGTTAATAGTTTACCCAAACCTATTAATCCCTCACCATTTCCTCCCTTATTTCTCAATTATGCAGTCTTTTCTCTCTGCTGCTTTTATCCCCAAAGTAGAACATCAAAAAAATGTTCTGTGGGTTTCAGAACAGCAGACTGAGAAAATAAAAATGAAGTATAAGCAAATTTATTTTTTCCTATAAAAGGTTCCAAAACCAACGTAGGCAGATTGTCAGAATTATTTCTGCCTGACAAGCTGATGAACAAAGTGGGTTCCTTAGAACATGGCTACTGACTGTTACCATGTACTTACACAGTAAATGCTCTGCAATGAAGGATTAACTAACTAAAGAGAGGTATTGCTACTCCTTCCTTTATTTTTATTCTACTTTGCATACAGACAACCTCTGCAGCCTCCAAGAGCCAACACAGTACCCTGGCTCCCCCAGAACCTGGTTGTCCCATTCCTCTGACCGCTGACTGAGTCATTTTGCAGTATAACATTCCCTTTGTAAAGCACTGGTTCCCAAACCACGGTCCTCAGAAAGCTGGCTGACTACATGCTGCTGGCACTAGTCCTTGCTTCCAACTGCTACATGGCTTTAAAGACAACCAGGATGCATTATACACTTTCCTGGTACTAATTTCCCCCGTCAGATGCTACTTTAGATGCTGCAGGGCAACTATGTTCTTGTGAATGTGTGAGCAAGTGTTTCAGAACAACTCTAGGGTTGTCCACGTATTGGGAGGCAGGGGAAAAAGCATGGGAATCCTTGCTCTAGATATCGTGTCTATCCTCTACACAAATTGCACTCATCCAGCAAGTCTGGAACTAGAGCGAGACTGGGAATTATCTCCAGCTCTACCATATGGAGATGCAAGACATCAGGCCAATTGCTTGTTTTATTTAAACATGTGTTTCTTTTACCAGCAGTATTAACATTGCTTTGTTCCTGTTTATATTTAAAGAAATGAGAAAATAAACGAAGTAACTTTTTTCCTCTTGTTCCAATTTTGTTCTTTTAAGAGTTCCCTGATCCTGTCAGAGTGAGTTAAGCTAAACAGAAACAAGGCATTCTTGTTACAGAATAAATGTGTCCACATTTGGAGTTCTTTGGGAAATATTCCTGTTGCCATCGGCCCCCTTCCTTAATTCTTAGTAATCTACTCATGTAAAAAAGCCCGGAGGTTGGGTTGTTTGCTTAATAGATCACGGTAACACACAAACTACCAAAGGCAGCAAGTTACACAATACCCACCCGCTGCTCTTACCATTGCCCCTATTTCAGGGGCTTCAGAGAAAAGTTTCCAATTGTTTGCGAAGTGGGGGCTGCATTATGACAAGAGGGATTCCGCAGCCCAGAGGATTCTAAGAGTTTCAAGCCCTTGCACTCATCCATACATGAGGCATTGTGGAACCATCCCATAAATTCAGTGCAACCCCCGGAGGGAACTTGTGTTAAGGTGAGGCTCGGTGTGACCCACGTGTCAGTGTGTAGGCTGCGATGCGTGCAAGGACACCTCACACCTTCACTTCCCTAGCACGGAGCCCTCCGGAAAGTCACACCAAAATTGCACAGCAAATCCTAAGCTGATCACTTCTCAGTACCAGCAACATTACTTGACAACCAGCACGTATGTTAGCAATGCAGGAAATGTACATGTACCACAGCACTCTGCTGGGGCAGCTCACAGTGCTGAATTCTTATTGGCTCTCAGAGCGCAAGTTTTATCTCGCTATTTCAAACATATCAGAAAGTCCATTTTGCTCAAGGTTTTTAAGTGAATCAGAAAGGCACCCTTCTGCCTACAGGGTAAGGCAGAGGCGTACCTGACTGGGTTCGACCCAAGAGACCCGGGTTCTCTTCAAGAGGAACAGCGTTTAAGCCAGTGAGTTGAAGGATGAAGCGGTAAACTTACTTTCCAGTGATAAATTGGCTTCTGGATGGTGTGCACATAGGCTGAACATAATAGTTCTCCAGTTTAACCCCTTCAGCGGCTAGCTTGTCCAGAGTGGGCGTCCTGATCTCCGAGCCGTGGTACCCTACGTCTCTGAAGCCCTGATCGTCAGCCAGGATGAAGACGATGTGCGGCTGCGAGCTGGGGGCGTCGGGCCCCGGCTCCAATCCCAGCGCCGCCGGCGCCTCTCCGGGGCCGCGTCCGAGGCTGTCCCAGGACAGGTAGCCGTAGGTGAGGAGGCTGAGCACCGAGAGGCCGGCCAGCACCCCCACGGCCAGCATTTTCCCCTTGCGGAGCCGCTGAGGCCAGCTACACCCACCGCGGGCCATTCACCTTGGCTGGAGCGAGAGCGAGACGGAGAAGAAAAACAATACCAAAAAGAAAAAAACACACACACACACACACAAAAAAAAAACCCACTCGAGACCAAACCCAGCAGCCTGCGAGGCGGGGGCAGGAGCCGTCAGTGGCCCCGCGGGGCGGGGGAGCGGAGAGGAGCCGCGCTCATCGCGGTCACCACCAACTTCGACAACTCCAACTCCAGCCGCTGCCGCGGGAGAGGCGGCGCGGGCCGCCCTGCCCGGCGGTGGTGTCGGCGCTGGAGCCGGGGCCGGTGCCGGCCGGGTGGGCAGGGCCGCGTCG